>NC_090725.1:197431641-197444141 GCF_036898095.1 Palaemon carinicauda
CAGAGACAATCCTCTTCACGTGGTGTGCCGACAGACTGGTCTAAGTGTGGGTTATGTCAAGAAGAGACCTCTGAAAGCTTATGGTGTTCTGCCAGTTCAAAGAAAAGCAGATTGTGTACTAGCTATGTAAACCTTGCAGAAGATCTGACTATATTCAATGATAATGCATGCTTGCCCAAGAACCTTGCGATTTCTAGATTAATATATGGCAATTATATTGAAGAAACACTGCAGAACCACTGTGCGAGGTTCCAGACAACATGCCGTCTCCTTTTTAGTGGAAGTAGAAAACAACTAGCAATGAGAATAATGCCATGGTGAAAGAGGACAGTGGAGCTCTAGAGATGTCAGTTAAACAACCTCGGGCCACACCATACACTTTCCATCAGGAACCACGACTGGAACACAGGAGGCGTTTCTAATGGATGTAACATTAATGAAAATCACTCCTTTCCTTTTATGGAAAGGAGTGGAGAACAACTTATATTAGACCTGAAGGATGTTATAAGCCAGTCAGCTGTGCATGCACTGAGACAGTTTAAAGTCCTTGTCTGTGAGCAGTATACTTCCTTTGTAAAGGAAAGACTTGTTGAGCAAAACTCAGCCCTATGAAAAACAATAAAACAGAACAATATTCATATCTTCATCACATCAAACACACACACAAAAAAAAAAAAAAAATAAATAAGAAACAGGATCAGCTGTCATCACTGAAAAATAATGATGCTCTGTTTTCGCGATTGTATATAGCGTGGAAGGTATGCGATGGGAATTTGCAAGAGTTTTTCAGGTATGAAAACCAGAATAGTCCTCCTCCATTATTTGATGCTGGCAAGATCATATCTGGAACAAAATTTGATATAATCCACTGCCTTGAAGAATTGGTGAAAGATTGGCTAAAGATCAACTATACTGCTGAAGTTGTTTTTTTTAGATGGTCCACCTGTTCATGTGCCAAGGCTAGGGTTTGCTAAAACATTTTAAGATTACTCCCAACAATTCTTCATTCCATAGGTTAAATCTCACGTCACGAACGCTCAACATGCTGACATTGTGTAAGTCAGGTACCAAGCCAGCTATTTTAAGGTGCCCATCCGAAATGCGAATATATGGGGAATAAGAAGAAATACACAAAATCCTGAAAAAATTCACTGAGTATTGTATGACAATAGAGAATGCGTAAACAGCATATTTTTTCATAATTCCTTTAACTTTCCTAGTTACTGGGTAATTAGTAAAAGTACCCCAATAAACCAAAAACATTGTTCCCTACAAGAAAATGCAGTATTATTTCTGTTATCTTAAATTCTTATAATTATTACTTTTGAATGTGAAACAAATAGCAAGCAATGACATCTATATAGATTCCATGAGTCATAAGACAATGTATTTCACAAAAATTACACCCTTCGGCCTTCAGTCCCACCATGAACCCCATAGAGAGTACATGGTTGAGTTTAACCTCTGACATTCGCATGTTTTTACATCTGTTTTTCTCGTTTTCTGTAAGAATTTCATCATGCCAAAGAGGGAAAGACAATTTCAATATCTCGTTAACATACGAAAGAAGAAAATTTGCTCCAATAAAAGTTCAGAAGTGGGAAATATCAGCGAAATTAGCAGAGTTAGTGAAGGAGAGATATGATGAAGGAGAGACCGTCTCTCCTAAAGAAGCAAGATATTGGGCAAAGAGAACTTTATTTAAGATTAAATTATGATAAATAACTTTGTTTTGGTTTATCAATATCCAAAAAAGAATATGAAATTCATAAAAATCATGATTTTTTAATATTGTCTTAGTAAAAATGCAAAGAAAACTTTGAACGCCCGTATCTCAAAACTATACTTATTGTTGAGCTTCGAATTCTATCTTCTCCCTTAGTTTTGAAGATATAGTATTGAAAATTGGTATGTAACTTAGAAAAACATTATAAAACAATCAAATGTTCCCCTGTCTTCCTATTTTTGTGTCATAATTTTTATTCATAGTTTTTCCCTGAGTTTTAGGATTTATTTTTTACCAATATGAACAATTTCATATCAAGCTAAATAAATATTTTAGGAAAAAAAAAAACCTTCATTTGATTGGAGGTCTAAATTAGGTCTACACAAGGTATTAATCTAAGGACGCAATATCAAGGGAGAAAATGGAATTTGAAAAATACTCATTTTCAGAAAAAATCACCCTGGTGTTGCAAAACCGAAAGTCAGAGGCAAAAATCCTATGCAGTTTTGGGATCTCCTAAGTCACCTTATTAAGTGGTAAGACTGTCAAAGTCCTGTCCTTAATATCGTCATTAGCCGACTAGCTCCCTTAAGCAACAATGACGAGTGAACAGAGTGAGAGGGGTATGTCAAAAAGTGACATCTTGAACTTCTTTACCAAAAAAACTGGGCAAAAGTGCTTTGATTACAGAGAATAAAATAGAGTTGTTTGATTTCCTCAGCATTGAAGTTATTACCATTGCCCCGAACAAGCAGGTTATCAGTACTCTCCATGACAGAGTGGTATGTCACCATCCAACATCAGTTAAAGGAATTAGTCCCTACACACAGGAAGAGGCTGATAGTCGTATAATGCTTCATGTTGCTAATGCAGCAAGGGCGTACAGCAATACTTGCATTCAGCCAATGGATGCTAAGATAATTGTTCTTACTGTGTATGCCTTTACTTGGTTGCCTGGATCCCTTTCCAAGTTGTGGGTAGCATTTGGAACAGGCAGACATTTTTAACATATACCAGTGCTTAAAATTTATTCTGTGCTACGCTGTGAGAGGAGTCTAGCATATGTATGTTTCATTTTATAACAGGATGCGAATCGGTGGTAAGAGAACAGCTTAGGGAATCTGGAATCTCTTTCCAGACGACACCGAGATATTTTGTGCATTAATGGTACAGCCGTCAATTTCTCAGGTGGAAGATGCCATTGGTGCACGTTAGGTTCACTGTTCTGATTTATGACAAAACATGCACCAAAAGTCATGTTGGTGATGCCAAATTGTAGTTATTTATACACAAATGCAGAGATGTAAGCGACATCCCTCCAACAAAGGATGCCCTAATACTGCATGTGTGTAGAAATGTTTACCAGCCTAGTGTTTGCCAGACTCAGTCACTTGGCGCAGATGTGAATCTTCCATAGCCTGAAAGATAGGGATGGACACGTGAGAACAATGGGACCTGGAAAGTTGTATGGAGGACACTTCCTGAAGGAAGTAAGATGTACCAAGAGTTGTTAAATGATATGTTTTGTTTGTTGCAAACTATAAATAAAGTGCTAAACCGGTAGTACGTTGCAGTAATCAAATAAGGTGCCAAATTAGTTACGATCTTCGTTACAGGCTATCAATAATGTGCTAAAGCAAAACAGGTATTATGTCTGTTACAAGATATAAGTACATATGAAAAATCTGATTGCTAATAGACTTTGATGTTTGGTTGAATTTTTGGGAATTCTTTGGATGAAATGTTTGTCTATGTATGATTATGTGAATATGGTATTTTATTTTTCCCATGTTTGTTCTATCGCAAACTTTTCAAATAGAGCAATTGTTATACAATTTTGATATATTTCAAAGTACTGAAATTCACAGTTGGATGTGACTTTGGTATTTACTTTTTGGTGGCCTAATAATTTTGGTCATCATATTAAAATCGATCAAATGTTGATTGAAGAATTCCCAAAGATTATTTTTCTGACTCCGTGACCTAGAAAACCTACCAATAGTTACCGAAGTCATAACTCTTGGTCTATTATATCAAGAGATACGGAGGATATAAGACAAACAGTGTTGTGAATAGACGCCATAGGACAAATCCATCATGGTACTATAGCCAGATTGGTTTGTAATGGTATATTGTAAAATCATAAAAATTATCATGCTTTTACCACAGTGTGCGCGATTTTTTCTGAATCTACTGTAGTACGGTCTGAATACTGCCAACAGTAAGAGTCGATGGAAGTTAATACTCGACTTAACCAATGTGTAAGCACGCAGTGCCATTGTATCTAAATAGGTACTAATGTTTGGGTGCATATTATATAGGCTGTGTATATCTTCTGTGTGTTCAATGGACAAACAGAATGTAAACAATACATCACTCTGTGTACTACACAAATTAGAGACAAAAATCGTGCAAGTGTCAATGTGGCTTCACTTTTACCAGATAAAAGTTATACACAAAATAACACTGAAAATACTAATTAGTTGTAACTGACTTTCTAGGGTACCTTTTAAATAAAGATGTATAAACAGAAAATAAAAATGACTTGGCCAAGGCACTAAAATCCAAACAGAAAATGAAAATAGGTAAGTACAGTTAAAAAACTTATAAATGATACTACAACCACAAGCAAAACATCAAAATTATATAGGAACAATTAAAAAAAATAACTATACTATAGCACCAAACCTAATATATGAAATAAAGAATAAACAAGTTTTGTTAAAACAACTACATCAAAGTAACTGTAATACAGCAACACAAACATAAAAAAAAAAAAATATCAAAATGACTCTACCAAAGTACTAGAAACACCTCCATGAGATCAAAACATATCAGTACATTAAAGATAAAATAGACATTATAGAAACATTAAATAAAAACCTAGGGCATGAATGGCTATAGAGGAAAGATTAGGCATTTGGCACTACTGGTACTACTTGGGCTAGGAAGGTGGTGGAATGGTGCAAGAACTTGTACTACTATCTGGAAAAGAATGGATGGTGATGAAGCGGTTTATGTTTGGATTTTGATACGCACATACAGGGTACACTCTTGATCTCTTTGATTATGAAACAGCTTAAAATCTACCCATTGGGGACAATAACTGCCCTGGTCAGTACTTTGATATCATGTTGCTGAGTCGCATTTGGTATGTTGGCTTTATGTCCCTCCCTTTTCTGGAACTGGCTTAGGCTCTCTTTACAAAGAGTGTTATATTAGATTTGGTGTCATAATGTTCTGACTTCTTTCAACAAGCGAGATGTCATGCCAGAAAGTCTTGATATACTTGTGCTTCCACTTTGAGGCTTTACAATCTCTCTTGTACAGCAGCTAAGCAGTGAAATTGCATTAGTCTAAAATGTACCCAAAAAGCTTGATGTACAACTATCTGGCCTGCATAAGAATCTAGTAGAGATTTATCAGTATGCCACTTTGTACTCCTCGATGATCTAGTAACAAGGAACATGTAATTTTTTCTGTTACTGCTTATCAGAGCAAAGCTCTGATATCTTTGATGCCACCCCGGCATCTGATGAAAGGATGGTAACAACGCGGTTATCCTTCCCCTACATGACAAGGATCCATTCAAAACAGACTGCCTCATGTTTCCTCCTAAGAATTGATTTCTTGTTCATTTCTTTGAGGGAGATGAGCGGAGGACAAGAAATCTAGTTGTTCATTACAATTAAAAGATATCTACAACCAAGATACTCTAAAGTGTACTCCATGAGTCTAATATATATGAAACAGTTGTCTGTCAAGATAGCAAATGGTGTGGTTTCTTTACAATCTTGAAAAGGCAGATAATGAACTTTTTACCCACCTACAGGGCAGACTACATCTCTGAGAGAGTCAACGGATCACTAGAGATTGTTCTTTCTCCATGGTAAAGAAGAATGTCCTGAATGAGTAGGTCAAAATATTCCCTGCTGAAAAACTTTTATCTCCACTTGCCAGGCTTGCTTTGAATGTATTACTGTAAGTATTCTTCCCTAGTGTCCTTCGAATCCAACATGACCCACTAAAATGACTGTGCCTCTGTCTCTGCCACATTCAAGATATTTCTAGTTACAGCATTGAATAGCAACCAAATATGGAAAAGGTGGTCAATGGTGGTCAGAACATTATCATTGTTATTGAAATGGATAAGGTACCTCATCACCCTAAACCTTTTCAATGACATTACATATGCCACCTATTGTATCCTCATCCATTGTGTCCGGTAATCTTCATTGGTAGGAATATGTATGGTGCCCATATAAATGAGGATGCCAACAAACACCATAATTTCAGGGACAATGGTGGTGAATTCAATGCCCACATCCTTCTGTCTGGTATAGCTGTTTGTCTGGTAAACAATGTCCTTTACAACAGACAGCATCAGTGAGGTTTAATAACTAGATATGGTGGACCAAGGCAGGCAGGTTACGGTAGCTGATGTCATTTTCCTCCCTGATGCTTTTTATACTCTTCGTTATGGATGCTGGGTTATCATCATCCAACTTTAAACAAGACACAGTGAGTAACTTATATCGAAAAAAGAGGTAGGCACTATCAGTAAACGCATCTATATGGCGCATGATACTTAATCTTTCAAAAAGCACTAGGTAAACTAAAAAATCAGCAATTTTAATTCACCAGGAGCATGGGAACTCCTAATTCTTATCCAAGGGAATATTGGGGTCAAGGATATCACCGTCCATGGCTTCAAGGAAGTAATTGTCGAGTTCACGTTCACTGTTAAGCAGGTATTTGGAGCAACCCACTAGGGCTTGGTTTCCTCAGAGGAGTAGAATCTTGATAATGAAAGCTGAAAAAATGCAAAAAAGTAATAGTTTTAGTCTCCGGTATCATAATGAATAATGCACAAGAAAACGTTACCAAACAATTTACTGAACTTTCCACAATAACCAACAATAATACAGTTTGATTTTATGCTACATAGCCCACAACGAAGGCATTTTTTACGAAACGAATATTTTGGCATTTTATGTTTATTAAACAAAACCTTCATAATGAGAATACATTAAATCACAATATAAATAAGTAGGATAGCATAAGATATAAACAATCTATAAATATTTCCTATGTAACCATCAATAATTCAATGTAATAGTGCATACTGTGGACTAAAATGAAGACCACATGTTTCCCTGTAGTCCGGGGAGCTCAGCCTTTCCGGGCCTAGAGAGGTTTTTGTTGTTAGTTTCCCTTTGGTTAATACACAATTTCCACAGGTGATAATAACAACGGTTGGAAGGCCTAGAGAGGTTCCACCCAACCCCAGCCCCATAGTCATGACACAAGTTCTATGACAGATAATTACCCTGTGGGTGGATGAATTTTTCCTGTTTCCTCTTCTAACATACCAATTTCGGTTAATACAGTAAATGATACTTTAACTTCTAGAAAAATACATGAACCATATATTTTCCATACTCACTATATTACATTTTATATATTTAAGTTTAGGAATATTGGGCAAATCATCCGTACATGAGTTTTTGTATCCCCATATAAAAACAATTGAGGGATCAGAGTCGGAAACCGGGATTTTATGTTGGGAAACACAAAAAAAAATTAATTTAAAGCAATAATAAAGGTCAGAAATGCACTATAAGCATAATATAAACAGTTGAAAAAGTGTATTACCTATAATTGATATCACATCCTTTAGATGGTTTCTGTTCGACCATGGTTCACTTTACTCACAAATAAACATTATATGAATGATACTCTGTCCTGGCAAGTTCTACATGGATGTGGTGTGCATGCCAGCCACATGGATCACTATTGAATTATCATAATTATCTAAAATTTATGTCAGAGTTCTCAAATAGTTTTCGGTTCCTCTTGGATTCCTTTCCTCGCAAATAACCATAATCTCACTGCTCCTCTATTCTGGCAAGTGGTTCATGGATAAGCTGTGCACACCAATACGGTGGGTCATTATTTTAGGGATACAGTAGAACCTCTACATACGATTGCCTTTACATACGATTGTTCCAACATCCGAAGTAAAATTCGACATAATTCTCGTCTCGACACCCGACGTCATGCTCCAACATCCGATGTAGACCATATGCGGTCGTTTGTTTCTTATTTACGCTGGTAGACAGCAGTACATCCAAGGGATGACAGTGAGCATCGCATCGGTCAGTTCTCTGCTCATCGTGTTGTTCTACTCTGTTTGTTCCGTTATTAACAGTGCTTCTTATCTTCCTTTTTTCATGTTTCATTTTTTATTTTACTTATAATCATGGGTCCTAAGAAGCTTGGTTTCGCTACAGGTATTAGTAGTGGTGAGAAAAGGAAGAAGGCAAAGCTTTCATTAGAATTGAAGCAAGAAATTATAGAAAAACATGAGCGTGGTGTGCGTGTGAGTGATCTGGGCAAGCCATACGGCCGGAATATGTCTATGATATTGACGATCGTCAAGCAGAGGGCAGCCATTAAAGTAGTCAAACCAAGTAAACAAAATAAGATTGAAGTGAGTGAAAGTGATGAAAATTAAAAATAAAAAAGATAAAAAATTGTAAAAAAGATATAAAATATAAAAATTAAATAAAAATGAATACGCTAAGTTAAGTTAAGGTTCAGGTAGTGTAAGTTAGAGTAAGTTACTGTACATTATTGCAGTCACCATCTCTACCTCCTCACTGATCGTCGGTTTCCTCCTGTGTAGAAAAGCCTACACCTGTGTTGGCCTTTCTCTAAGGTAAAGTGACAATAAAAACACCTTTTTTATTATATATTTCTTTATAATTATTCTTTTTTATATCTCTATTAAATAATGCAATTGTATTATTGTTATGTGTAATTATTTGTTTCAATTTATCAAGAAGTTGTCATAGGTTTTTGGGCTGTAGAACAAATTATACAAATTACAGTGTATTCTTACGGGAATATTCCCTCCAGCATGCGATCTTTTTAACATACGAACCAGGTCACGGGACGAATTAAGATCATATGTAGATGTTCCACTGTATTCTATGTTTTTATATGAGAAACAATAGCTATATACTGAACAACAGTATTACACCACCTCAAATTCAACGAGATGTTATTACCAAGGCGTTAACTTTATGGTCAGCCGGCAAAAAGATGGTGAATAAAATCAAGAAAAGGCTTCATTGGTGTGGAAAGTCCTGAACATCTAAACCATGTTGCAAACAGATTGATGAAATGGAAGGAGAGTCACTGTAATTTAGCCAATGTAGCAATACCAGACCCTAGTGAACACCTACTTTGTCGAGCATCCCTTAACAAAAAGGAGTAGACCACCATAAATAGTGCAAGGTCGGGAAAACAGGAGATAGATTTCAGAAGTGGTGATATGTCACAAATGCTGATTGGCCCTATGGTGAATTTCCGCAGACCAGGGACAACATTCTCTGTTGCCGCCCACTTGGACCTGCATGTTTTTTTATATGTAGATCTACAGGATTAAAGGACAGACCCAACCATTGGATATACGAGTAGTGCAATAAGATATGAGGATGACTGAACAATAGCCTTTTCAATATAGACAGTTACCAAAATAGATTAATTCACACTAAATTTCAATATAAATTAGGATGAACTCCTTTCTGGGAGACGTTTTCTTTTGACTGTAATCAAGTTGGAACTGAAGCGGAGGTGTCCAAAAATTTATTTCATAAAACAACAACTGGGAACGTGTGCAGAAACATTTGGAAGCTCTTAACAGGTAATGATTAAGTCATACAAAAACAAAATAGCTGGCAAAAGCAAATCCATGCGTTGTAACACACCATCAGTCTCCCTAAAGTAAACAATGGACTTGGACAACTAGATGATAACCATTTAAGTGATCAATATAGAATTTGCTATTCACCAGCTCCCCTAGCCATACAAGGAAACATTCTAATCTAGCAAGCACTCACCCATTTGTTGTTGTGATTTATTAAGCCAAAATTCAATTTTATCACCATAAAACATAATTATCTAGCTATATCATCATAGGGTCTCAGAGAATTATTATGATTAATAGTAGTATGAGATGTTAGATAGCAAGAGCAATTTTTCACAGATGATGGTGCTGAGATTGTCGAACATAGACTGACCCTGCAAACAATAGCTAGCTCTAATTACCGACGTAGAAATTTCACGTCTGTATCTTTGATCTAAAACTATATGGTATAATTCATGTCATATTATTTGGCTTCAGTTGGGTTGTAAATATGGCAAAAATATACTCTGTATAGGCTAGTTTCCCATTAAAAGGTTATAAAGGTGACAGGGAACTTGGATCGTGGGAATAACCTTAATCAATCTCTATTTATTAACTGAAGATATTCTGGTTCTTGAATTTCAAGTTATGGTATGGATTTAGGAAATAAGATCCTCTTATTCCCACAATTTGTAATAATATTGCTTCCCACTACATCACACTTGCTATCATATTGTACAATTTCTCTATCTTTCATAATGTTCCATGAATATAAACTGAATACTAAATAAATTATTTATAATATATCGCTGGCTGAATCAAAATAGTTATAGTACTTACCCATTGTTTTTTCGACGAATCCACTTATCAATTTGAACATCAACCCTCCAAATTCTTCAGTGTATCTTGCATTAAAATGAAACAAGATTTTAAACACCACCCCGAACTTACACATAGATAGGCAAGCAGACAGGTACACCCACAAATAAATATAAACACACACACACACGCAGACACACACACAGACACACAAACACATTACATATATATATATATATATATATATATATATATATATATATATATATATATATATATATATATATATATATATATACACACATCAGCCTCCAAGTGCCGGAATTATGACCCGAGTAATCAGTGTCACCTTCGCCTGCTACTCATGAACTCCACATGAACCACAGTTTCTATCTAATCCCGTGTCATTCGAACTTTTCAGGCATAGATTCTAGAATGGTAAAAAAAAAAAAAAAAAAAAAAAAAAAAAAAAAAAAAAAAAAAATTATCTAAGCCTACTCAACAAAAGGATAGAACGATCGTATACGATACCCACAGTTCACCAGTACATGTTTATTTTTTTTTCTTTTTACGTCACTTTCACAGATAAATATGGATGATATCAAGGGAAATTAAGATTATACCCATTTTTCTCCAAAGCTATATTCACAATACAGAACACCGACGACAATATAATACCATTTCTTTAGTTATGGATAAATGTAGATGTATCTTTATACAGTGTGTTTTCACACTTGAGCCTTCGCTTTCTTCTTGTTATTAAGATTCTGTGTAAGTATTATTTTTCTCATCCACCTTGATAAGTTAACGGCTTTCTTATTCTGGTTAACATAACATTTATTTTTTTATTTATTTTTTTTTTTTGGGGGGGGAGTTCAGCATTCTAACCAATAAATTCTTGGAAATACATTCCAGCTTATACAAAAATAACGACATCATCAAGAGCAAGTTGAATTACGACAAGAACATCACTCGCGTGAAGGCAGAGATCAATATTACACCTGTTGATAACAAAGCAGAAATCACTTGCCAGGCCAGCAATGAAGTCACTACCACTCCTTTGAAGACATCAGCTAGACTCTCTGTTTTATGTAAGTAGGTCCTTAGATGATTTTGTTATTCTAATATTCCCCATCCACATTTATATACCTATATACGGTATCTGTCTATCTCTTTTTATTACATAAATATATGCTTTATCATACGTTTGTTATATAAAAAGAAATGATACCGTATTTGAATAACTGATATGAGTCTTGTAGATTGAATTCCCGAAATATATCTAAGATGACAGAACTTGGAATTAGAAAAATGGGTAACTCTTAAAAAAAAAAATGAATAAATAGATAAATAAAAAATAAAATGGGCAATAGAGTTTATTGCTGCTGGTGCCTTCTTTGTCTCTTTTTTTTTTTGGTGTATTTTTTTTTTTTTTTAATTTTGATTTTCTATGAGTGGCTCAGTTGCAATTGTTGTCAAAGGTCTGCACATTGTTCAGAAAGGCCTTTGTTGCGGTTCGTTTTTTTTTTTTTTTTTTAATCAAGGGGCTCTAACGGTGTTGCCTGTGCAGATGGATAACTCATAGTCATGCAACGCTGTTTGTGGATGGGCATACCTGGCATCTTCTTGTATCAAGTGTGCGCATGGAATGGCTTGTTGTTTTTATTGTCGATTATGTACTCCTTTATTAGCCATGTTCAAAGAATAACGGAAGAAATTCCATCAAAATTTAAATTTTTCTCAAATCACAGTCAATGAAAACCAGGAAATATTTGAGATTTGGATTCACTAGCATGATAACTATGGGCATTTATTTGAAATAGACCATTACCATTCTATTTCAAAATATCAGTAGATAAAATAGATAAGGACAAAAAAACGTGCCAATTGCATGTCTTCAAATAAATATACTGTATATATTTTTAAGCCCTAGTGTTAGGGTAAGTTAATAAGAATTAAACAACAGGTTTTGTGCAACTGTATAACATTAATTCTTGTTTTTATATATCCCAATTCTCAATTAACATCTCACACTGGAGACATTTTCCCTTGTAGATTCAGGTTAATCATTCAATTTTGGTTACTAAACATTTCTTTCACATTTGTCGTTCCTTTTTTATAGTAGTTGACTGGAGAATCACCAACCATATTTACCATTTTAGTAGTTAGATATTACATAAAATTTCTACACCATTTTGTGTATTATTCGTCAATACTTGAAAGTAAACCTACCTCTACTATTCAAGTTTCATTTAAGACAAT
>NC_090725.1:197449141-197454141 GCF_036898095.1 Palaemon carinicauda
AGTAGTCTCTCTTATAGTTTCCTTATATATATATATATATATATATACACACACATATATATATATATATATATATATGTGTGTGTGTGTGTGTGTGTGTGTACAGCATGTGTGTGAGTATGAGTATGTGTGTCAATTTTCCAACTTTAAGCATCAGTTTATTGAATTCACAATCAACAACAAAAACATATACCTTTCATTCCCATCACATTTCCCTTTTAAGGGTAACTCGTGGAGGAACCATGCATTATATGCTATGAAACGTCCACATCAATGGTCATGTACAGCGCAGCACATGAACATACGCCACCAGGGTGTAAGCGATGTCAGGCAGGGCAGCCGATCGGAACTACGGCCTACACCAAAGCCAATGTGATGTCCTTCAAAAAGAAAGCAATATTGGTAACCCTATACAATTGGAAAAAAACACGTTAATAGAAGAGAGAGAGAGAGAGAGAGAGAGAGAGAGAGAGAGAGAGAGAGAATATATATATATATATATATATATGTGTGTGTGTGTGTGTGTGTGTGTGTGCGCGCGTGTTTGTGTGCGCGTGTGTGTATGTGTGCATGTGTGTATACAAGGCATCTTCCACACGAGGACACTAGTGTCCGCCACCGGTTTCAGACACTAGTGTCCTTGCTCAAGACACCGCCTGGCAACTAGTGAGCCACTCACACACTTCAGTTGGAAGAATAAAATAAAAATAAAAATAAACATACAGGACTTACGTATTTCTTTCTTTTCTGAGAGGGGTTTCTCTTTAAAATCAGGAATGAGTTTCACCATTATTGCATTTTCTATCTTATTTGCATATCCCTCACAAGATGGGTCCCATAGTGCTGGTAGTTTTTCTATTTCATAAATGAGGTCCTCCGTGTTCAGCTTCTCCTCCACCTTCTTCGAAATTGTCCTTGATAGGCCGTCTCCTTCCATCATGGGATGATGGTGGGTGTCAAACTGAGTATGAGAAGCTGGCCAGTGGGCAGCGGTGGCGGACACTGGTGGCTACGTGTGAAAGCTTCCATTTAAAACAATGCTTTGCAGTGAGTGGCGGCAACCGTCAGTGTCCGCCACGTGTTGCGGGAGCGAGACACCGAAATATCTGTTGCCCGGAAGTTGTCTGCTTGGGACACTGCTGTTGCCTCGTATGAAAGGCTCCATTTGATAATATGGGAGGCAACTAGTGTCCGACGTCGGTGGCGGACACTAGTGTCCTCGTGTGTAAGGGCTCTAAGGGTTTTTCTCTCGACATCCCGGTTTCTGGCCATTTGCGGAAATGAATTCCTGTTCACACTGTGGTGGGCCTTATATCCAACTGGCAACGTAACTGTAGTACTAAAGAAATAAGGTCTAAAGAATAAAACAGATCAACCCAACACTCAATGATGGCACAGGTGAGCAAGACTCTAATTATATAGTACCAATAGCGTTGCCGTATTGACGTAAATTTTAGAAATATCATTACCAGTCTCTTCAAGGGTAGCCCTTAAAGGGACTGTAATTAGTCATTTGTCGTTTTGTTTTCGAGTCAATAAAAAGAAAACAGATGTTCCCCAAGCACCTGCTAACTCTACACTGTACACTAGTGTACTTTCTGAAATCCACAGCTGTCAGATCTACGGGGAAGGCCATTGAAATATTTCCTGCAGAGATAATCTTTCTTGGGAAAATTTGCCTAAATTCTTCAGAGTCGATGGAATAGGTTTGCTTCTGAAATACACATGTTTACTTAATTTTTGTTCTTCATTCACGAATATTTCACTCATATATATATATATATATATATACATATATATATATATATATATATATTTATATATATACTATATATATATATATATATATATACAGTAGAACCTCGGTTTACGAACGACTCCGCTTACAAATTTTTCGGTTTACGAAGTGACTTTCTCTGAAAATTCGTCTCGGTTAACGAATATTGTATCAGTTAACGAATTTAAATTTCCCTCCCACGCGCCGTTTTTTGTGGAAAAGTGTTAACGCCGTGCTTCCTGTTCGCATTTTTCATGGAAATAACTTAACGACAGCATCTCACAATGGAGTCACGTGACTCCTCCCACGCATACCTACCACCCCCTAAACCCCTTTATTACCCCCTTCACTCGTTCATTATCTCAGTATCCGCCGTCTCGATAGCATACATACTTAGTGAATTCGTGGACGATTTCTTTGTGATTTTTACACTTGGTTTGTGATTTGTTTTATTTTCACTCACTTGTGATTACAGTACTGTACTGTGTATTATTGTGATAGACAATGGCTCCTAAGATGTCGAAGAAGGAAAGCAGTAAGAAGAAGCTGATGATAACGATCGAGATGAAGAAGGAGATCATCTCATCGAGAAGCATAACCAAGGCATGCGTGTGAAAGACATTGCTAGTTTTTTCAATCGCTCGCAGTCGACGATATGCACAATATTAAAGAAAAAAGAAGAAATAAAGGCCGCTAAAGTAGCTAAAGGTGTATCGTCGTTGTCAAAACAACGGCCACCTATTCTTGATGACGTAGAAAATTTATTAATGGTGTGGTTAAATGAAAAGCAGCTCGCAGGAGATTCAGTAAATGAGAAGATGATTTGCGAGAAGGCAAGAACCATTTACGAGGACTTGGTGAGAAGTGAGCCAGGCACATCAGCAGAAAAACAATGTTTTAAGGCAAGCCGTGGTTGGTTTGAAAAATTCAAGAAGAGAACGGGTATCCATAGTGTTGTTCGGCATGGCGAGGGGGCCAGCGCCGATACGAAGGCAGCAGAGTCTTTGTGAAAGAGTTCAAAAGGCTCGTAGACTCCGAGGACTACGTTTCCCAACAGGTGTTTAATTGCGATGAGACAGGCCTCTTTTGGAAGAAAATGCCCAGGAGGACCTATATCACGGCAGAAGAAAAGGCCCTTCCTGGCCATAAGCCCACGAAAGACCGTCTAACCCTGCTGTTCTGTTCCAACGCCAGTGGGGTTTGCAAAATTAAACCTCTCCTGGTGTATCACTCGGAGAATCCACGAGCCTTCAAGAAGAACAATGTGCAGAAGAAAAAGTTGCACGTCATGTGGCGTTCTAATACGAAGGCTTGGGTGACAAGGATCTTCTTCGTTGAGTGGATGAACGAGGTTTTTGGTCCCGAAGTCAAGAGATACCTCCTGGAGATGGACCTCTCACTCAAAGCCTTGCTGTTAATGGACAATACTCCTGCCCATCCTCCAGCCATTGAAGAGGACATAGCGGAGGAATACAAGTTCATTAAGGTGAAGTTCCTACCCCCCAACACCACTCCAATACTCCAGCCCATGGATCAGCAAGTGATCTCAAATTTTAAAAAACTTTATACCAAAGCTATGTTCCAGCGCTGCTTTGAAGTAACAGAGGGCACCAACCTTACCCTCAGAGAGTTTTGGAAGGATCACTACTCCATCTACAACTGCCTGACTTTAATTGATAAAGCCTGGCAAGGAGTCACCAGGAGAACCCTCAATTCCGCCTGGAAGAAACTGTGGCCCGACGCCGTTGCAGAATGGGATTTCGAGGGGTTCGAACCCAACCAGGAGGAAGCAGTTGACGAGGATATTGTGTCCTTGGGCAAGGCAATGGGGCTGGAGGTGGACACGGATGACATCGACGACCTCCTGCAGGAGCATAAGGAGCAGCTGACCACCGAGGAGCTGAAGGACCTGCACGAGCAGCAGCAAAGAGAGGTAATAGAGGAAATCTCATCTGAGGAGGAGGGAGGCACTGCAAAATCACTGTCTTCGAGTGAGATAAAAGTGGGAAGACGTGAAAAGTTTTCTTGAGGAAAATGTCCCGAATAAGGCTGAAACAGACCGTGCAATAAATTTATTAGTCAATAATGGGGTGGGTCACTTCTATAAAATTTTAAAGAACAGACAAAAGCAGGTGTCTATTGAAAAATATCTTGTGAAGGGGGAGAAAAGAACTGGGAAAGACGACGACCAAGAGTCTCGCAAACGCAAAACCAGTGATAGTGAACGCCATTCTCGCAAGAGAACTCCAGTCAACGTTCCTGAAGTTCTCATGGAGGGAGATTCTCCCTCCAAGCAGTAACCCCCCCCCCTCCTCCTTCCTCTCCTCTCGTCTCCATCAAGCCAGCAGCGACACTCCTCTAAGGTAAAGTTCAGGTTTACTGTGCATGCATATCCATATTTTCATCATTGAATGACTGCAATATTTTAATAATTTTGTGTAGAGTACAGTAGAGTACTGTATGTGTAAGGAAAAATTTGTGAAAATTGGTTTTTGTAGATGGGTTGAACTAATTATTTCGATTTTATAACATTCTTATGGGGAAATTCGTTTCGCGATACAAATTTTTCTGTTTACGAGTTCGCATTAGGAACGAATTAAATTCGTAAACCGAGGTTCTACTGTATATGCATATATACTGTATATATTTATGTACATATACATATATATATATATATATATATGTATATATATATTTATGAATATATATATATATATATATATGCATATATATATATATATATATAAATATATATATATATGTATATTTATATAAATATATAATGTATATATATATATATATATACATATATATGTATATACAGACATATATATATATATATATATATAAAGATATATATTGTATATATGTATATACATACATACATATATATATATATATATATATAAATATATATTCATCTATATATATATATATATGCATATATATGTATATATATAATTATATATATATATATATATATGTATATATATATATATATACATATATATATATATATATATGTATATATATATATATATATATACATATATATATATATATATATATACACATATATATATATATATATATACTGTATATATATAGATATATACATATATACATATAAACACACACACACACACATATATATATATATATTTATATATATATATATATACATACATACATATATATGTGTTATATATATATATATATATAA
>NC_090725.1:197462169-197464669 GCF_036898095.1 Palaemon carinicauda
CGTGGAAAGACCATGGTACAGAGGCTGTTGCACTACCCAAGACTAGAGAAAAATGGTTTAATTTTGGAGTGTCCTTCTCCTAGAAGAGTGTCTTACCATATCTAAAAAGTCTTTTCTACCCTTACCAAGAGGAAAGTGGCCACTGAACAATTACAGTGCAGTAGTTAACCCCTTGGGTGAAGAAGATTGATTGATTTAAAGTTTTCTGGTATCCATAGATAGGGTGAAGAAGAATTGTTTAGTAATCTCAGTGTTGTCAGGTATACGGGGACAGAGGAGAATGTGTAAAGAATAGGCCAGACTATTCGGTGTATGTGTAGGCAAGGGGTAAATGAACCGTAACCATAGAGAAGTATCCTATGTAATACTGTTGGGCCAGTCTAAAGACCCCATAACTCTCTAGTGGTAGCTTCTCAACGGGTGACTGGTACCCTGGCCGACCTACTATACTCTATACACACACACACACACACACGCACACACATATATATATATATATATATATATATAATTATATAATGCTTTTATGAAATTTTTATTTGATGTCAGTTATATGTGTTATCAATATCCAGGAACTCGATGCCAGTTCTTTATTCAGATCCTTCTACAATCATAATTACGTTGAAATATTACAGTAATACTAATAATCAATACGAGTAAAGGTGCATATTTAAATGCTAGTTCTTTTTCTTAGTTGATTCAGCTAAACGTTACCGTATTGTCAATAGTTATTTTTCACAAGCTATAATGAAGTAGTCACCTCCAAACATACCAATGTATTCAAAACTAACATAACAGCCAATTATCCATTTCAGGGATATAAGCAAACTAGAATGCTGAAGCTTCCTTTTTGATACGATGTAGAAAATGGGAGGATGAAAATCATGACACTCTAAAATACATTCCAGACCAACCAACACTGACAATACGCCACGAGACGTATTTTCCGTGCAAGGTGGCAGATCTTATATTACTCTGGTGCTCTAATGAAAGAAAAAGATGAAAACGAGCAAATTTACATTTTCAAGTCTGGTTTGAGTTGTTGAGACTGGATGCAAGGTCCAAATTAATACTTAATAAAAAGAGAAATGATATCGGGACTATAAATTATGGATAGAGTAGGAAGAATCAGAAAAAATAAATAAATAGAAAAATATCTACTTTGATTACAACTGATATGTAAGCAATTTTATATATATATATATATATATATATCTTAATAAATAGATACTCACATATTTCATAACACCACGTACACGCATGGAAATCCACGTACGCAACACAAACATATATCTAGTTGATATTATGCATTTTACTAAAAGGCCGTTTTTTTTTTTTCTTCATGTAGATAGTAGTAAAGTAACTAATTTTCAATGCATAAGAACATTTTGTAATAATTATTTATACTATTTTTGGTTTTATATAATACTCAATATATGACTTACAAATATACAAAATCAGCAATTATATCCGGCATCTTCCAAAGTTGTCATCAATTTATTAATTAGTTTACATCCGAATGCTCAGAATTTTAACTATCATTGGCTCCTAAGTTATGAGGTAAAGTATAGAATTTTTGTTTATTTGATAATAATTATAAAGATCAGAATCAATGCTGGATCATCTCACGAAATCTCCATTTCAAAGAAAACCTTCTGCTGTCTCTTGTTTAAAGTGAAAAGAGTTAAACTTCTTTTGCAAAACACAACCATTATCATTCTACTTAGATTTCAGGTGGACTATTACCAATTTTTTTTTTTTTTTTCATTCGCTTTTCTGAAAATCTGCAGAACAGACGTCTTTGCACAGTAATTCTTGGTGGCTATACCTAAAAGTAGCCTACATTTACTTAACTTTGAAGCACCATGCACTACTAGATTTTCAACTCAGATTGTAGTTTATGCAAAATTTATTTAAATTCTAGTTGCATTTGCTTCTAATATGTCTATCCTTTTTGGTACATATCATATTTGCAAATTACTTCTTTATCTATTTTAGCCCCATAAGTAGTCATACTACATAATGTTTGAATAAAAATAAAAAAAAAATTAAAATAATAGAAACTATACTCAGAGTATGATCATATTAACATTCTTCTCCCATCTTCATTTTCAAAACTCAGAATTTTCCAATTCCAACGACTTTTCATAGTCCAGTATTGTAACGTATAAAGGCAAATCTTAAACTCACTCTCTCTCTCTCTCTCTCTCTCTCTCTCTCTCTCTCTCTCTCTCTTTATAAAAGAACAGACACCCTGACAAACAGAGACACACACTTATTTTGCCTTTTGTGTTAGTACTTTTTACTTCCATTAGATGAATTCAGATGGCTATTCATAGCGCTCATTTCTCTTCTTTTTAATAAATATGGATGAATTTATACGGTAAAGCTATTAGAGGATTCTGAAATAATATATTTTTCTCAGAATGATTTTATTCAAACAACAAAATGGAATCCCCTTATCTGGACATTTTTCCCCAAACTGCGTTTGTGGGTCAGT
>NC_090725.1:197477169-197484669 GCF_036898095.1 Palaemon carinicauda
TCTACTCAAATCTACTACAGCCAGTGGCATCTAATGTTCTAGACACGCCAGAAGGAAATAAACAACACATAAACAATACAACAATCGTCAAATTCAAGGTGGGGTCTGTGAAGTTTACACATTTTTTTTCTTTGTCTTTCCCACCTTGGGAATACCAGGAATCGAGGCTATTCCAGGAATTGATTTTATCTCTAATAATCATATTTGTATTTGTGTGGGAAAAGATATAATAACAGTAAAAGCTGGAGGGTATATTTTGCCAATAGAAAGTTATGAGAGGACAAGTGTGTGTGTTACCTCCGAGAGACATGTAACTAAGGTAACAGCTGTACCTGAGAGAGACCCCGTGTCACCCTCTTGTGGAAGGAACCAAGGTAGTTGTTAAACCCCATGACAATTGGGCAAATATGATTTTAGAGGGCTTGACAGAAATAAAAGAGAACAGAGCTGATATAACGATAATTAATTTGTCAAAAAAAAAAAAAAGAAAAAAAAAAGAGTTGGTTTAGGAAGTGATTCTGTGTATGAATTAGAGTCATGTGAAATTGCTTATAAAGGGATGCTGGGAGCCACAACTCCAGCCCGCACAGACGAACGCACTCAGAATTTGATTATGCAAGCGCGAAAATTATGTAGGTCAGAATATCAGCCTGTAGTTAGTGACATTGTCAATAATTATTCTGATATAATTGCAATTGGAGATGAGCCACCCGGGAGGATTGATCGATTTTCTTTTAGGATTGAAATTGGGCAGGCGGAGACGATCAGGTCAAGGACTTATAAGGTACCCATTCATTTCCAGAGAGAGAGAGAGAAAGGGAAATTAATAAATTGAGGGAACAAGGGATAATCGAGTAGAGCGAATATCCCTGGGCTTCTCCAATTGTAGCTGTTAAGAAAAAGGATGGTTCAGTAAGATTGTGTGTTGATTATAGGATGTTAAATGCAGTCACTAAGGATAATGCATTTCCATTGCCCTCGATCGAAGAATTGCTTGTGAAAGTACCGGATAGCAAATATTTTATAACTGTTGATTTAAAATTTGGATACTATCAAACACCCATTCAGGAAGACAGTAAATGTAAAACGGCATTTATAGCTAATGATCAATTATTTCAGTTTAATTTTCTTCCTTTTGGTGTTAAAAATATTCCAACTCATTTTTCTAGAGTAATGATGGAGGTTTTGTCACCCTTAATTGGCCATAGTGTTCTTGTTTATTTAGATGATATCATAATTACAGGGAAAACGGCCAAAGAACATAATAATAATATTCGTAAAGTTTTCGAAACATTGGGACATAATGGTATGAAAATAAATTTGTCAAAATGCAAATTTTTCTGTAAATAGGTTGAATTTTTAGGTCACATAATAACCCCAGAAGGTATCCAACCCTGCCCCAGTAAAGTAGCGGCTATTAGAGATATCCCCAGGCCACGTAACTCTAAGGAAGTAGCTGGGCTCCTAGTGCTCGCGGCTTATTACCGTAAGTTCATAAGAGGTTTTGGAGAGATAGCAAGACACTTAGATGCTTTAAAGTAACAAAAAGTAATAACTTGGGGAGGGGAAGAAGAAAGGGCCTTTAACCATTTGAAAGCTGCCTTAACTAGCAATGAATTACTCGCATATAGTAGATTTGATCGCCCATTTTTAGTGACAACAGATACGAGCAGCGTACCTATTGATGGCGTAGTTTCTCAACGAGATGATAAAGGCAGAGAGAGACCCATTTGTTTTGCTTCCCGGGCATTGATAAGGGCAGAAAAGAATTATAGTACATTCGATCAAGAGGCTTTGGCTATTCTTTGGGTTCTAGAGAAGCATCGGTTCTTTTTATTAGGTCAGTCGATTGAGTTTCCAAGTGATCATCGCCCCTTACATGATTTGTATTATGAAAATGATTTGACCTCTCGTCAAGCAAGATTGATTGAGAGATTGTTAGAGTTTCACAAAAAGGGTTTTCACCACATAGAAGGTAAAGCTAACAAGGTAGCTGATGTTCTCTCTAGAGGTGCTGTAATAGGAGTAACAACTAGAGGAACGAAGAACGTAACCAAATATTGAAGACACCCATCATAATAGAGAAAATAGAGAACAGGATGAGGATTCTCCCGATGCGCATGCAGAAAACGGAGAGAGAGAGTGGCCACTCGGGAGAGAGAGAGAGAGAGAGAGAGAGAGAGAGAGAGAGAGAGAGAGAGAGAGAGAGAGAGAGAGATACGAGCGGCAAAAGTGAATATATGTGGGTGACCGAGGACATGATCAGAGGTGTCCAGAATGAATGCCCTCATGATTCAGGTTTGAAAGATTTGAGAGGTTGAGACATAAAAGAAGTCCGAGAGGGACAGAAAAAAGTGGAATGAATGGAAAGAGTGCGAGCAGTGATTAAAGGGGGAATCGGAGAGTTATCCGTCATTTCTGAATGTGCCTCATGAGAAATTTTTTATGGAAAATGGTATCTTATCTTGTGCTTAAGAAAAGAGGGAAGGGGAATTTTGTGCACAGGTAGTTCTTCTTCCCACTTTAATTAAACGAGCCATCCACATTGTACATGCAAGTCCGTATGCAGGGCATTTAGGGATTGATAGAACATCAAGAAGAGCACGTGAATCCTTCTTTTGGTTAGGAATGAAAAAATCTATAGAGAATTACATAAAAGGTTGTCATGCTTATAACTGTTTCAAAGAACATTAAAAACACTGTACCGGAGGCCAGAAAGTGGCCTGTGATTCCTATTAGACTTTATAGAGTGCATATGGTGTAGTAGGACCATTTCCTACTGGCTTAACACAACATAAGTATATATGTGTATTTGTGGATGCATTTACTCAGTACATTCACACTTAAGCAATGTTGGATAAATCTGCAAATTCATTAGGCCAGGCGCTGTGCTCTTTCATTACTAGGTTTGGTTGCCAGAACATTTTGATAAGTGAAATCGGTCACGGACTTGTTGAAAATTGAACAATGTTCAGTGACCGCATATAGGCCTTCAGCAAATGGCTTAGTAAAATCACATAATAGGGAAGTATTGCGAATTTTACGTTACTTAGTGGCTGATGACCCCCTTTATTGGCATGCCATACTTCCTACAGCTGGGCTAGCTTTGAACATTGCATATAATGCTTCGCTCAGGGACACGCCTTTCTTTTTAGTGTATAGACAAGATCCTGTGTTACCATATACGGTACTCATTAATTCGCAACAATTGCCAAATTATTCAACTGAGCAATACCGTGTATATTTATTAAATATATTGAGAAGAGTAATGAACACTAATGAAAGGTTTTTGAAAAGAGCTAATGAAAATCACAGCTCAAACTATGATGGTCGGTTCAAAACCCGCACCGGTGAAAGTATTTGTGGGCAATTGTGTGTATTTGAAACGATTACAACCTAGGAAACACAAACTAGAGCCAGTGTATTTGGGTCCGTAGCGAGTAAAGATGGTTAAATCTAACACAGTTGTGATACAAAGCATTATCAATGGCACAGTGTCTGAACATCATCAGGCACACATACATGTGGTACCTGAAGAGGTAGTTTTCAAAAGTGTTCCTCTTTACCCCTGCATATGTAACATCCCTCGAGTTGAAGAGTAGAATTTTTTTTCCTTTGCTATTGTTGTTGTTTGAACAGACCTCATTTCTTCTTTTGGCGTGTTTTGAATAAACTTGATGATAACAATGTGTTCTTTTGTTGATGCTAAATGTATACGTAAAATGTTGTGGCCACCGGTTGAAAGTTGAAAGTGCAATTGTTTTAGTAATTTAAATAAATGGCGGCGGTAAGTTTTGTTGCGAAATTGTGCCGTAAACTTGGACAAGTAAAATCGAGGAATGAAGGAATATCTATTCCTATGCGTCCTGCATAAGAAGCCCGTATTGCCCGCAGCCAGAGGGAAGTTATTGATGAGGTTGTGTAAAACTAATGTTATGATCTTCATTCACATTGGGTATTCTGTGTTTTAGTTGCAGATGTCCTAAGAAGAAATGAGAGGAATTATTTATATTGTATTGTGTACATTTTTACATACAATTTTCATTTTTTTTAATTTTTTTTGTGGGAGATGTGTTATTTTTTGGGTGATATATATATATATATGTATATATATATATATATATATATATATATATATATATATATATATATATGTATATATACATATATATATATATATATATATATATATATATATATATATATATATATATATATATATATATATATATATATATATATATATATATATATATATGTTTTATGTTGCAATTCTGTTTAGTACATGCCATGCCTAATCTGGGCTGGAGGGTCCTCCATATATCATTGACTAGTGAGGGCGAGTGCGCACCTCCTCCCAGAGTTAGGAGCTTGCGGGGGGGGGGGGTGTAGTTATATCCTCATTCATTTATATATGTGTATGTTATACGTCAAGGTAAATAAATTCGATATTCATGAGTATTTCACAAAAACTTCTGTCTCAGCATATTTTGCATTGATTGAATTTGGTAGCGCATGGTGTTAGTTATATATATATATATATATATATATATATATATATATATATATATATATATATATATATATATATATATATATATATATATATATATATATATATATATATTGAATGTACACGATAATAGGTGATGGGAGATGAGAATGAGAGAGAGAGAGATTACAATAGAGGAAGTGAGGAGAGCACTAGATGAAACGAGAGTCGGAAAAGCATCTGGTATGGATGGTGTGAGAGCTGAGATGTTGAAGGAAGGGGGTGTGACTGTACTTGAATGGTTGGTGAGATTGTTTAATATGTGTTTTGTGTTGTCAATGGTACCAGTAGATTGGGTTTGTGCATGTATTGTACCACTATATAAGGGTAAGGGAGATGTGCATGAGTGTTGTAATTCAAGAGATATTAGTTTGCTGAGTGTAGTTGGAAAAGTGTATTGTAGAGTAATGATTAATAGGATTAAGGATAAAACAGAGAATGCAATCTTAGAAGTACAGGGTGGTTTTAGAAGAGGTAGGGGTTTTATGAATCAGATTCTTACAGTTAGGCAGAAATGCGAGAAATATTTAGCAAAAGGTAAGGAGGTGTATATTGCGTTTATGGATCTGGAGAAAGCGTATGATAGAGTTGATAGGGTAGCAATGTGGAATGTGATGAGGTTATATGGAGTTGGTGGAAGGTTGTTGCAAGCAGTGAAAAGTTTCTACAAAGGTGGTAAAGTATGTGTTAGAATTGGAAATGAAGTGAGTGATTGGTTTCCGGTGTGAGTGGGGCTGAGACAGGGATGTGTGATATCGCCGTGGTTGTTTAACTTATATGTTGATGGAGTGGTGAGAGAGGTGAATGTTCGAGTGCTTGGACGACGATTAAAACTGGTAGACAAGAATGACCATGAATGGGAGGTAAATCAGTTGTTGTTTGCAGATGATACTGTACTGGTTGCAGACAAAGTAGAGAAGCTTGACCGACTAGTGACAGAATTTGGAAGGGTGTGTGAGAGAAGGAAGTTGAGAGTTAATGTGGGTAAGAGTAAGGTTATGAGATGTACGAGAAGGGAAGTTGGTTCAAGGTTGAATGTCATGTTGAATGGAGAGTTACTTGAGGAGGTGGATCAATTTAAGTACTTGGGGTTTGTTGTTGCAGCAAATGGTGGAGTGGAAGCAGATGTACGTCAGAGAGTGAATGAAGGTTGCAAAGTGTTGGGGGCAGTTAAGGGAGTAGTAAAAAATAGAGGGTTGGGCATGAATGTAAAGAGAGTTCTATATGAGAAAGTGATTGTACCAACTTTGTTTTTTATAAAGACAGCAGATTTCTTAGCTCCAAAGTTATCTGTTATTTTGCGCAAGTTAGCAAGAAGAGGAGCTTTTAGCACTAGTTGGAGAATTGGTAATGTTACTCCTCTATGTAAATGTGTTTGTGGTAGCTCAAGTCCCACTGATTACCGCCCAATTTCCATAACTCCCATATTATCTAAAGTTTTTGAACGTCTTCTGGCAAAACGTCTTAATAGGTTTACTGAAGGTAATCATCTACTCCCTAGTTTGCAATATGGTTTTCGTAAAGGCCTTGGAGCATGTGATGCCCTTCTTACAATCTCCATTGCTGTACAGAAATCCCTTGATTGTGGTCGGGAAGTTCGTATGATTGGCTTTGATTTTAGTGCTGCCTTTGACTGTGTTAATCATGAGGCCCTTGTTTTCAAACTGAAACAGTTGGGAGTGGGTGGGTCGTTTCTTAGCATTATTATTGATTTTTTAAGTAATAGATCTCAAAGAGTTGTTGTTGATGGGCACCATAGTGATTATAGGAATGTGATATCCGGTGTTCCACAGGGTAGTGTTCTTGGCCCATTACTTTTCATACTATATACACATGACATGTGGTTTGGCCTAGAAAACAAGCTTGTTGCATATGCAGATGATGCTACTCTCTTTGCATCAATTCCATCCCCTGAATGTAGATATAGGGTTGGTGAATCTCTTAATAGAGATTTAGCTAGAATTAGTGCATGGTGCAAATTATGGGGTATGAAGTTGAATCCTAACAAAACTCAAAGTATGATTGTAAGTAGGTCAAGGACGGTGGCTCCTCAACATCCGGATCTCAGTATTGATAATGTTTCTTTAAATATGTATGACTCTTTCAAAATTTTAGGTGTGATTCTCGACAGTAAATTTACTTTTGAGAAACATATAAGGTCTGTGTCTTCTTCAATTGCACAAAAAATAAGCTTATTGATAAAGTCTTTCAAGATTTTCGGTGATCAATCTATTTTGAAGAAGTGTTTTAATTCTTTCATTCTACCTTGTTTTGAGTATTGTTCTCCTGTCTGGTCTTCAGCTGCTGATTCTCATCTTTATTTGTTGGACAGAAATTTACGGTCTATTAAATTTCTTATTCCTGATCTAGATATTAATCTCTGGCACCGTCGTTCAATTAGTTCATTATGCATGTTGCATAAGATTTTTCATAACTCTGACCATCCTTTACATTCAGATCTCCCTGGACAATTCTATCCTGTTCGTAATACTAGGCAGGCAGTTAATTCTAATAGCCAGGCCTTCTCCATCACGAGGCTCAATACTACGCAGTACTCTAGAAGTATTATTCCAGCTGTTACCAAGTTGTGGAATGATCTTCCTAATCGGGTGGTTGAATCAGTAGAACTTCAAAAGTTCAAAGTTGGAGCAAATGCTTTTTTGTTGACCAGGCGGACATCAGTCTTTTTATAGTTTATTTATGACATATTTGTTTTTGATGTTGTTAATGTTTATATATGACATGTCTGTTTTGACGTTGTTACTTATTTTAGAATGACTTATTGTTAATTTGTTCTCCTCATTTATTTCCTTATTTCCTTTCCTCACTGGGCTATTCTTTCCTGTTGGAGCCCCTGGGCTTGTAGCATCCTGCTTTTCCAACTAGGGTTGTAGCTTGGATAGTAATAATAATAATAATAACAATAACTGTGATGTATGGATCAGAGA
>NC_090725.1:197492169-197509669 GCF_036898095.1 Palaemon carinicauda
GAAAAAGGACATACTGATGTAAAGGAGTGACATTACTGTCAACAACCCATAAAAGATAATAACAAATTAGGGTAAAAATTACAGTCGTCTATATTTTAGTGGAAAATGACTGAGAACAGTATAATATTACGGAGAATGTCAGATTAACATTATTACTATTATTTTTTTTTTTTAATATTGTACACACGCTTTTATGCATATACTGTATTTACATAAACACATACGCAGTTACATTCCTATATAAACTTGCAAACATATGTATACATACATACACACAAACACATTTCACCTCTGCTAGAAATAAAACATAAAATAACAATGCAGACCTGTTAACAGATCTACGTGTTGTCTTTATTATTATTATTATTATTATTATTATTATTATTATTATTATTATTATTATTATTATTAGTTTCTAAGCTACAAACCTAGTATGAAATACAGGATGTTATAAGCCAAGGGGCTCCAACAGGGAAAATAGCCAAGTGAGAAAAGTAAACAAGGAAAAGTAAAATTTCCAAGAAGAGTAACATTAAAATATCTTGTATATAAACTATAAAAACTTTGAAAAAACAAGAGGAAGAGAAACAAGACAGAACAGCGGGCCCGAGTGTACCCTCAAGCAAGAGAACTCTAACCCAAGACAGTGGAAGGCCATGGTACAGAAGCTATGGCACTACCCAAGAATAGAGAACAATGGTTTGATTTTGGAGTGTCCTTCTAGAAGAGCTGCTGACCATAGCTAAAGAGTCTCCTCTACCCTTGCCAAGAGGAAAGTAGCCACTGAATAATTACAGTGTAGAGAGAAGAATTGTTTTTAATCTCAATGTTATCAGGTGTATGAGGACAGAGAAGAATATATAAAAAATAGGCCAGACTATTCAGTGTATGTATAGGCAAAGGGAAATTGAACCGTAACCAGAGATAATGATCCAATGTAGTACTGTTTGGCCAGTCAAAGGAATGCTTATATATCTAGCGGTAGTATCTCAATGGGTGGCTGGTGCCCAGACCAACCTACTACCTAGAACAGCAAGCACTTTGCAAATATGTTGAAATTAATTTCCGTGAGTCTAATTACATCATGTTTAATGGTATATCATACTTTTTTTTCAAAAACATCCTGATATCATGATATCAATATTTTTTTAATAATACATACGGCTTGAAGGACTTGCCTTTTAGTACAGACTGGTGACACCTGGAAAAGCATTTAATTAATGCATATGCAGCCACGTAAGGACTTTCTATGGTAAAGACGTAGGTATTGCTACTGCATTAGTTTTCATAACAAATTATCAACAAGACAATAATGTTCATAATTATACTTCACGTAATTGGAGGAATCCTGGATACTCCCAAACCTATCTAAATTAACTTGAATTTTGCATATATATTTATTTTTATATGATATTATGCAATCCATGAATTGTTTTACTATATTCACTAATGACGTTGTTATATACATTATTATCGTTATCATCTACTGTACTGGATTGCAATGCATATTATCATAACTTTATTCAAACTAGCTGAAGGTCCTACATCTAATATCATCATCCTAAATACAGGAATGATGAACTTGAAAGTTACATAAACCATTCATAATCGCTAGCGTTTTCCTATCTATTCCGAATAAGTTTTACTTATTTGGATGAGATATTTTTAGTTCTCTTTAATATAATGCTATAGGAAACATTTTATCATATTTCAACTGTAAAAAAAATCCCTCCAACTATATAATCTGAAGCATCTGTAGCTATATAAAAAGTTTACTGATATCAAAGAATATGAGAATTCACTAGAAGATCCAAGGGGAGGGGGGGGGGGGGATTTGTCATGGGGTGTCACAACCCCCTTTATAAGAAAATATTTGTAACTGTTAAACTTGCGGTTTTCAAAAACAGATAAAATAGATTCACTGTTAAACTCAGGGTTTTAAAAAAGTTTGACTGCTAAGCTTGGTGTTTAAAAAAAAAAAAAATATGGACATTTAAACTAGGGATTTTCAAGAACGAAGGTTTGACTGTTAAACTAGGTATATTAGTGAAAAATATTTGATTAGTAAGTTATCTTTATTTTTTATGTTTAATCCTTTTTTAATTCATTTTGCTTTTTACACATTTTCCTACTATAGTCCCTTTGCTTAAAAAATGAAAGAAAAAACTATTAGCGTCAAACCTATTTTAATTACAACTATGTGGAGTAGCGTAAATGAGAAGTCTTATCCTCTTCAATGAATGAATGTTTAAAGTTTATTTTCTTGTTTTATTGACTCACACATACCAGTTTTTAAAAAGATTTCCCCTATTGTCTCTATTATTGACCCATTGTTATTTTTAAATCATAAACTATTTGTGGCTAAATGCATGAAAACAACGTGTTTAGGGATATCACCATTGGTTGAAAATTTCTGATTAGTTTATCATGCGCAATAGATAAGGGTAAGTGCAGTAGTATTATTTCTTAGGTAGGGTCAATTGAATATATATATATATATATATATATATATATATATATATATATATATATATATATATATATTTATATATCTATATATATACACACACACACACACACACACACACACACACATATATATATATATATATATATATATATATATATATATATCGTCGGCACCCACTCGTGTCCGAGTATTGGGTTCTGTCGTTAGCCATCAGCTTCCTATCTTTTAGGTGGGTGCTTATGTCTGATGGGGCTGTTAAGTCCTAGTCTGTGGTGGAAGAGTTGCGGACAGTGTTCACAAGGGAGGGTAGGTGGTGGGCGGGGCTGTTCTAATCGCTCTCTCCTTCTTCTCCTCCTAGCCTCCTCATTTTGTCTCCTCCTCTCCTCGGTGCCATGGTGTACTGTACTCCTCCAGGTTTTCCTGTCCCTGGCTGTTTCTTCCCACGAGGAAGGATCGATGTCAGTTAGAGCCAGGGTGCGCTTTAGTTGATCTTTATAGCGCATTTTCGGGGCTCCTCTTGGTCTGGTGCCCTAGGTCAGTTCTCCGTAGAATATCTTCTTTGGGAGCCTAGATGGATCCATCCTATGCACGTGTCCTATCCAGGCGGTGGTGGATGATGGTGGCCTCCACACTGGTTAGCAAGGCACGTTCTAAGACTTCAATGTTGGTGGTGTGGCTCTCCCAGGGGATTTTCATGATCTGCCTCAGTTTCATTTGTTGGAAGCGTTCCAGGTTTTTAATATCGCTTCTATATAGCGTCCATGTTTCACATGCATACAGGAGCGTGGAGAGGACTATTACCCTGAACACCATTATTTTGGTGGTCATTGTCAGTGTGTGGTTGTTAAATACGTGGCAGTTGAGTTGGCCAAAGGCTGAGTGGGCTGCCCTGATCCTGTTCTCCACGTCCTTTTTGCTTGTGGATGCTCCCTAGGTAGGAGAACTGGTCCACCTGTTCTAACGGTTGGTCATTCACTGTGGTATTGAAGTTTGGGAGCATCAGTCCTGGTGGATGTTGGACAAGGGTCTTGGTTTTGTCTGTGTTGACTTGCATTCCAAAACGTTCGTAGGCAGAGTTGTATGCATCAGCTAACGATTGCTGGTCCTCTGCCGTCTGACCTGGGGTGGCAATGTCGTCAGCATACTGCAGTACTCGCACTGCACACAAGGTGGTCTTGGTTCTGGCGCGGAGTCTAACGAGGTTGAAAATGCCTCTATCCATGCAGAAACGTAGGTCGACTAAGGGTGTGCTTGGGGGAATCTCATTGAGCATTGCTGCGGTGTATAGCGAGAAACACATTGGGGCCAGAACACAGCCCTGCTTCAGGCCGCTGTTGATGGGGAATGGGCTTGAAAGAGAGTTCTGGTGGCAGACTCTCCCAACCATTCCGTCATGGAGGGCACGCACCAGCTTGACAAAATCAGGTGGGCAGCCATATCTTTTGAGGACAGCCCACATGGCAGGTTGAGGTACTTTGTCGAAGGCCTTTTACAAATCCAAGAAGATGAACATTATGGGCTGTTGTTGTTCGAGGCTCTTCTCTTGTAGTTGTCGCGCACAGACGATCATGTCTATAGTCCCGCGGGAAGGTCAAAAGCCGCACTGGGACTCTGGCAGGACGTCTTCTGCGAGAATAAGGAGGCGGTCAAGGAGAATCCGAGCGAAAATCTTACTCGCGATGCTTAGTAGTGATATTCCCTGGTAGTTATTACAGTTCTCCCTGTCTCCCTTCTTGAAGATGGTAATGATGTTTGCATCGCGGAAGTCACTGGGGAGGGTCTTGGTCTCCCATATTTTCAGTATAAGGAGCATCAAACGGTTCCTCAACCCGGGGCCACCGTGAGTGAGGAGCTCCAACAGGATGTTGTCTGGCCCTGGGGCTTTGCCGGGCTTCATGCGCTGCATGGCCTTGTTGAAGTCCTGGATGGTGGGTGGTAGTGCCATCCAGTGACGGACGGGATGCTACGGGGTCATTCACAGGAGATCGTCTGGGGTGTATGCTTGGTCATTGAGGAGGTTCTCAAAGTGAGACCTCCACCTGGCCAGGATGCCCTCGCTGTCGGTGATGGTCGTGGCCCCATCCGCGTCCTTCAGGCCGCCCACTGATGACTGTGTGGGACCGAATATTTCCTTTGTTGCTGCATAGAAGCTGCGCAGGTCACGTTGGTCAGCGAAACTCTGTATTTCTGCAGCTATTCTTTGCCAACAGGTGTTCTGGGCTTCACGGATCCCTCTTTGGACACCAGCTTCAGCCACCTTGTGAGCACATTTGTTAGCTGCTGTTGGTTGGTTTTCCAAAGTCAGGCGTGCTTGTCGTTTGGTTTCAATGAGAAGAGAGATGGTAGCATCATTCTCATCGAACCAATCCTGCCGTTTCTTGGTGGTGTAGCCTAGTGTTTCCTCCGCGGCACGGGCCATGGCGTTTCTGAGGGTGGTCCAGTGGTGCTCAACAGTGGCCAGACTCACGGGGTTGCGGGGTCTGCGAGGTGTCGTTTGCAGGCCTCCTTGTAGTTCTGTGCCACCTGTGGGTTGCGGAGCTTGCTACAATGAAAGCGTTGGTGTGGTACGCTGTTAGGTGCCCTTTTGGGTGGTCGTAGGGTCGTCACGGAGAGTCGGGAATTGAGGAGTCTGTGGTCCGTCCAGCAGTCGTCCGCTCCGGGCATGGATCGGGTGATGCGGACGTCTCCTCGGTCTCTGGCTCTGGTCAGGACGTAGTCCAGGGTGTGCCAGTGTTTAGACCGTGGGTGTCTCCATGTGGTCTTTTGTCGCTTTGGTAACTGGAAGATGGTGTTGGTTACCACAAGTTGGTGTTCTGCACACAGACCCAGTAGGAGTTGGCCATTGGCATTGCAATTTCCAATGCCATGGCGGCCGATGATTCCCTCCCACAGGCGATGGTCTTTGCCTACTCGGGCATTAAAGTCGCCAAGCACAACGAGCTTGTTGTTGGCGGGCACTGCCTGGATGGTGCGGTCAAGCTGGGTGTAGAAGGCAGCTTTGTCATCATCGGTTGAGGTCATAGTCGGGGCGTAGAAAGAGATCAGGGTGAGGTGTCTGTCCCGCGTGATGGGGATGCGGACAGTCATCAGGCACTCACTGATGGCCTTGGGAGCGAGGTTGTGCTGCTGCACTAGCTGGGAACGGATGACGAAGCCGACCCAGTGGATGCGAGGCTCCTCTAGGGCCTTGCCTTTCCAGAAGATGGTGTAGCCTGTTCCAGCTTCCCTGATGTTGCCCTCTTCGGGTAGTCTGGTCTTGCTAAGAGCCGCCACATCAACATTGAAGCGGGCTAGCTCCTTGCAGACAAGAGCTGTACGTCATTCCGGGCGGTTGGTGTTCGTCACGTCTTGGAGGGTGCGGATGTTCCACGCACCTAAGGTTAATATTTTTTTCTTGTTGTTTCGACCGCATTAGTGGGATGTCCGCCAGCCGCGGTGAGCTGACCAGACGGGTTTGCCATGTCCGACGTTTACCCCACCTTTTCTAGGGGCCTCTCCATGTGGGGTGGGCTGCGATGTCCTCAATAGGCCAGCCCAGTCACGGGTCCAGCTGCCGAACTCTGGTGTCACGGCACCGTCACCAGAGAGCGATTGAATCTTAGACTCGCCGCCTGAGTGCAGTCGTGGGCTAAGGGCTTCCAGCTATCCAGGCCTGCCCCCTTCACCCACGGTGCTGTCGCCTCAGGACTTGCTGGTGGTGATGATGATGATGATGGTGAGAAAGAGATGAAGAAGGGTGGAGGAAACGACAGAATGCCAGTAGCTGGGTATATTGTTTTGGGTGGTCGTGGCTTTGCAACGACCACGCATACACACTTGGCCCACATCGTTTTCACCGCGGCTCAAGACATATGAGACAGGCGGCTTCTCCGATGTTGGTTGCATCGGGCTGCCGGGTTCTTGTTATGTCAAGGCCCGCCTTGTTGCCCGACAGGCATTGCCCGCTAGGAAGCTCCGCCGGCGCTAGGAAGCTCCGCCGTTGGGGTCTTGTTTGGTTTGATTTTGGAGTTTTCCTTCTCCTAGCCTTTGCCTATCTGAAATAAAGGAGAAGGCCTATAGTGGTCCAATCTTGGTCTGGTCTCTCAGAACTGGCCTTAGCCTGCCAGGGTGGATAAACTACCCCACCGCCATTGCCCAGCCCATCATTGAGACACTCAAGCCCCTCTACTGCAGCAAAGTACTGGACCATCAGATGGGATATATATATATATATATATATACAGAGAGAGAGAGAGAGAGAGAGAGAGAGAGAGAGAGAGAGAGAATGGTTAATGATGTGATGAATTATAACTTCATTACTCATTTGTATATTATTTCTTTCAACTCTGCAGTTATCGCTTGGAAATATATGAGGGTTTCAGTTAATGGAAAATACTTATTCATTCGCATTCTCTGATATGAATAGATCTTCTCTAGATCTCGCTATTAAACAATAACTGATTACTATACAGTTGTAACCTTTCCTACATTACCATCATTATAATAATCACACAATAATTGATTGTCATTCTTTATCAGTATCAAGAAGAATTACATATCAAAATATATAAATTTTCAAAGTCAAAGTAGTTGGGAAGATAATAGAATACCTTTTTCCGGATACAGACTAGTCATATCCTGACACATTAATGCTAATTGCATTAGTTTTCTATTAAGAGATGTAGGTTCATTTGTAAAAATGTGAGAGAGAAGTTTATGGAAATACAATGGCAAGCTATCAATATTCCAAAAAGAAGTTTCGACTGCATAAGAACTGGACTATAGCCTCATATGCTCACTATGGAGAGTGATTAAATACTCTTTCTCTTACTGATCGCCATGGCTTAGGAGCTCTAGACTTTGCCTCTGAATCAGGATGTGTGTAAATCATAAGCGAAGTTTCCCAGAGATCTGGCTAATGCTTGGAGCTAGTATGCACCGACGCCCATGGTGTTATAACAAATAAAGTTGATTTTCAACTTGGAACATCTGATCATGCCTTGATGACATCAGTAGTGAGGACTGAGCGGCCTGTCTCTTATATATCATACGCATGTAAGATTTATATAAATCTCAATCTTGAGTGATCTTTTGGGCTTGAATTGGTCACAATTATTGTTTAATAGTTTTGATCGTGTTGTTCCTTTAAATGAGATTCTAGTCAACATGATTGATAGGGGTATCCCTTCTTGTGAGCAATGGTACCGAGTGAAAGGCAAACTATGGTTCAATGATGATAGTAGACGTGCTTATTTGGCAAAGCAGGAGGCCTGTGATCTTTGGAGGGGTAAAGGTTCAGATTTGACTTTGAGTAACTAAGAGGTTTTGCTCAGAGACTTTATGCTTCAACTGAAAATGGATATAATTCAACCATGAAAGAAATCCTTTCTGGTACAACTCAGGAACATAAGAGGTGGGCTACCCTTAAATCTGCACTCTTTGGTATAGACGAAATAGTTCCCCCTTTACTTACACCAGATAGCTCTGTCACTCACTGTCCAAAGGTAAAAGTAACCCTTTTGGCTAATGTGTTTACAGTAGGCAGAGTGATCACCTCTTCTTCTCTGAGGTTAAACTAACTAATTTAGTTTTTCAATCTCGTAAAATTAAAGGAAATTAAAGCTCTCTTGATGGACCTTGATGCTTATGGAGGTGTAGAACCAAATAGTATTATCCTTTTGATTTTTTATAAAGAATGCAGATTTCTTAACTTGAAAACTATCAGTTATTTTGCACACGTCAGCAGGAAGGGGAGCTTTTAGCATTTTATTGGAGAATCAGTAATATTACATTATGTAAATGTGTTTGTAGTCGCTAAAGTCCAATTGATTACCGTCCAATTTCCATAACCCCCATATCATCCAAATTTTGTTTTAACTTATTTTGGCAATATATATATATATATATATATATATACATATATATATATATATATATATATATATATATATATTATATATATATATTTATATATATATGTATATATATATATATATATATATGTGTGTGTGTGTGTGTGTATGTGTGTGTGTGTTTGTGTGTGTGTGTGTGTGTGTGTGTAGAAATCACGGAAGCTGATACGTGATGAATATAAAATGTATTATAGCCACGAAAGGAAAAATTAAAAAGACTTGATTGGAGTTAGTACTTTCATCCACTCAGGACATCAAACTCAGCAATGAGAATACATATACAAAGACATCGTATTTATACTGGAGAAGGGGATCCAACAGCTGTCAGTTTCTTAATAATTCCGGAGAAGTCAGATTTTAGATAAAAGGATAATACTGGATTAAGGGAAAACAGACCTGGGCTTAGATTCAAATTTCTACCTTGAGTGCAGGAGATTAAAAATTATTCAACAATATTCCTTTGGAAATAGTCATTTACATGGATTACTTTTTCCGTCTTTGACCAACCAATTCTGTGACTTGACCCTAACCAGTGGGAGGCCAAGGCAATATTAAGAGAACCCCTGGAGACAGCCACCTGATGCTGTTTTAATCTGACTGGTATACTTTTTGATGTTTGGCCAACATAAAATAGGTTACACTCTGAACAAGGAATGTTATATATTACATTATTATCATTTCCAGAACTATTCTTAATTAATGTTTTTTAATGCACAAGTATATTTAAACACTACAGCAATGTCTACTTTTTTCAAAAGGGGTATAACATCTAAAAAACAAACATGAAATGGCAAAAAAAGCATATTATTAATTGTTTCCTTTCTCTCTAATTGGACACTATAAAATGTTTTCTTAGCCTTATTCATACATTTTTCTAAGAAATATTTGGGATAACAAAGATCTGTTGCAATTTTTTCTATTTTAGTGAACTCCTCCTCAATGTAATCTGGGCTACAAATTCTCAATGCCCTAAGGTACATGGAGGAAAAACTGAATGCTTTATATTTTTAGAGTGACCGGAGTAAAAATGTACATATGAAAAATTATTTGTAGGCTTTCTATATATGGAAAACTTAAATTTATCTGTTTCTCTAACTATTAAAGCGTCTAAAAATGGGATACGGTTATTTTCTTCATTTTCTATAGTGAATTTTATTGATGGTACTAACGAATTAATGATTGAAACAAAGCCCTCAAGATTAAAATTTTCTTCTAAAATACCTAGAACATCATCAACATATCGATACCACACAATTTGGGAAGACCACACTGTGGTATCGATATGTTGATGATGTTCTAGGTATCTTAGAAGAAAATTTTAATCTTGACGATGGGAAGGGTATGGAAAATGTAATTTCTATGGTAAGAATATAAAATGGTCAGAAATAAATGAAGAATTGAACAAAGATTGGAAAAATGTATCAGTAAGTGATAATATGCTGGTGAATATTATACAAAATACTGGAAAAAGAACTGGTGAAAAATGAGTACCAAAAAAAAAAAAATAATAATAATAAATAAACATCAGACATGCATACCAAGAGACAGAAGGATCTTATTTCAGAAAATTAGAAAGTGGAAGAAAAATCTTGCATAAGAAAAAAATTTATGGAAAATGATGGAAATTAAGAGTAAGATAGAAAATGCAGAAAAATATGATCATACGACCGAAAGAAAATGAAAAAAAGGACTTAGAAAAAAGGACACTTCAAAATATCAAGAAAAACCCCAAAGTACTTTACTCCCATACAAAAAAAGATGAATAAAGGAAGATTAGAAATAGGCTCTCTAAGAATTGAAGGAAGGTTAACGAATAAAAAAAAGGAAATATGCAACATATTAGCAGAAAAATATAAGAGTGAATTCACGCCAAGAATTGCGAATGAGAATAATAAAACAGAAATGAGAGAAGAAAATAGTGAATATCTAACGGATATAGATATTAATGAAGCAAATGCTGTGCAGGCTATAGGTGAAATTAAAAATGGATCAGTGGCCGGGCCAGATGGAGTTCTAGCGATTTTGTTAAAAAAAAAAAAAAAAACTGCACACACTATCGCGAAGTCGCTTGCAATACTGCTAAGACAAAGAGTAGATATGAGCGAGATATATGTTAAACATAAACTAGCATATATAACCCATATTTTCAAAAGTGGATCAAGACTAGAGGCAAGCAATTATAGACCAGTTAGTCTAACATCACATATTATGAAAATGTATGAAAGGGTAATAAAAAAGAAAATAATGAATCATTTTGTTAAAAATAATTTATTTAATGTAGGTCAACACGGTTTTGTGCCCGGAAAAAGTACATAAACCCAACTGATAGCATACTATGAAAACATATATAAAAATATGATAAATGAAAAGGACAGAGATGTGGTATATCTAGATTTTACAAAAGCGTTTGACAAGGTAGACCATAATATATTAAAGAAAAAAATGTGAAAGCATAATATTAAAGGAAAGATAGGAAAGAGGTTAAAGGAATTTCTACAAAACAGAAAACAGATAGTGGTTGCAAATGACGAGAAATCAGATGAAGCTCAGGTAATATCTGGCGTGCCACAAGGTACGGTATTAGCTGCACTGCTGTTTGTTATTATGATCTCAGACATAGACTGTAATGTTAAAGACTCTGTAGTGAGAAGTTTCGCCAATGACACAAGAAGAAGTCAAGAAATTATTTGTGATGAAGATAGGAACTCATTACAAAGAGATCTAAAATAAATATATGAATGGGCGGAGATAAATAGGATGGTATTTAACTCCGATAGCAATCAATAAATTATGGAAACTGAGAAAGAATATGCATACACTGGACCTAATAACGAGACAATCACAAACAAGGAAGAAATTAAAGACCTTGGTGTAATGTTAAACAGGAATATGTTATGCAACGACCAAATAGCAACACTGTTGGCTAAATGTAAAGCAAAAATGGGAATGCTATTCAGACACTTTAAAACAAGAAAAGCTGAACACATGATTATGCTGTACAAAACTTATGTACGTAGTACACTCGAGTACTGCAATGTGATATGGTACCCACACTACCAAAAGGATATTGCACAAACAAAGACTGTGCAAGGTCCTTTACTGCTAGAATAGACGAAGTTAAGGACCTTGACTACTGGGAAAGACTGTAATTTTTAAAATTATACAGTCTAGAAAGGAGAAGAGAACGCTACATGATAATGCAAGCATGGAAACAAATCGAAGGAATTACTGAAAACACCATGGAGCTAAAAATATCAGAAAGTGCAAGCCGAGATAGATTAATAGTGCCCAAAACTATACCAGGAAAACTAAGGAAGGCACATAGGATATTAATCCACTATGCACCAGCATCGATAATGCAGCGACTATTTAATTAATGCGCTGCCAGCTCATCCAAGAAACATATCAGGAGTGAGCGTAGAATAGTTTAGGAATAAGCTCGATAAACACCTAAGATGCATCCCAGACCATCCAAGACTGGAAGATGCAAAATACTCCGGAAGATGCATAAGCAACTCTCAGGTGGATATACGAGGTGCCTCACACTGAGGGACCTAGGGGAACCTAAACATAAAATATGGCAATAAGGCATAAAGCTCTCTCTCTCTCTCTCTCTCTCTCTCTCTCTCTCTCTCTCTCCACATATACACACACTCCCACGTGTTAAGAATTCATTATATATGAGCTGAAAATAAAGAGATTGTGTTTCTGATATAAATCAAGTATGAAAAAGTGGAGAACTAACTACAATTCGACCTGCCAAGAATTGATGTAGGTTGATAGTTGAACGGAAGGATGCAGGCGCTCTAGTAATTACAGATGTACCTCAGAGGTAGTCAACTGATGAGGTTTTCTGGAAATGTATATTCTTGTACTAGAGGGAATTATAGGGATAACTTCTAAAATGCTTTATATATTTTATCGGGATTTTCATAATATATAATGCATATTTACCTTATAAGTTTAATTATAAGGAGAAAATGGTTCAAAATACATTAAGAATAACTCTATAATAACTTGAAATTCCGGGGGATGCTGGCCCAGATTATTTTGTTATGTTTTCCGACCCCCTTTTCAAACTTGCTGGATCCACGCTTATCCATCTTTCAGAATTTGAAAAGCGTTTTTCTGTTCAAAACCTTTATTAATAGTTATATCTTTGATATATTAGTTGACGGAGATGCTATAACAAATTAGTTAAATGCTTACTTTCTGTTATAACCAGTTCTCTTTAAAAACTATTAACAATGCTTAACCGAAGTTATGACCTAGAGATTAGCAATGGTTTGAACTTTATCGTGATAAAACCTTGAATTCGTATATAAAAACAACATAACCTGAATAGCCTAACCTTTATTAAAAGAAAAAAAAAATATCATTTACAATTTCAAATTAGATTGGCGTAAACTCGTTAAGAATAATTGAAATTTACGCAGATGTTCAGTCAAAAGTCTGAAAAGCCTAAACTACTATTAAAAAATATATATATACTTATTTTCAAGTTAAAATTAAATTGGTGTAACCTCTTTAACAATCATTCAAATTTACACAGATTTTCAGTCAAAAGTTTGAACAGCCTAAACCACTATTAAAAAAAATAATTAATGAAACCTTTTTAACAATAATTCAAATTTACGCAGATACTCAGTCAAAAGTCTGAACAGCGTGAACCATTATTAAGAAAAAAAATGTATTCGTGTTCATTTTCAAATTATAATGGCGTAACCTCTTCAATAATAATTCCAATTTACTCAAATGTTCAGTCAAAAGTCTGGACAGATGACAAAATAATCCAATTAAGCAAACAATAAGTCACTAAGATATCCTTACTCTTTTAAACTTTTGTCCCATAATACTGGTTTCATTTCTAATGAAGAAAAAGGTGTTTATTATTCACTTCCATGTGAAGCTTTGCATAGCCTACTCTTGCCCGTCGAACAAGAGGTAAAAACAAAACAAAAAAATCACTTGATGCGAAGGCCCGTATTAAACACAATTGCCAACTGTCACCGTCAGCAGAGCAGATCTGCGTAAAGCCATTGGGCATAGCTCACGCAAGACGGTGCCACTGCGGCGAAAATCCGCTCCGCTATAGTCAACTGACAAAGGTGGATCTGCACTACTTAGCTACTGAAACTGAAATGTATAACTTATTGATAAAAGAAATATAGATAACTTTCTATATATAGAAGTAATACAGGGAATTTACTTGTCACTTGTGATTTCTAACAGCAGCAGTGAGAGTGTGATCATTCTCTAAATCAAAAACAACTAAAAGGTATTTTCGCTCAGTGATGTGTCTGGCAAGACTTGGCTAACCTAATTACTCTCTCCACAATTTTGTCTCAAATATTTTGAATATCAAAGTAGAAAGAAATTGGCCTAAAGGATGAAAAGAAAAATGAAGAAACGTAAAGTTTTGTGTAAATACAGTAGAATTCTAAAATTCTCATGCAAAAAGTTGTCCATTCCCCCCCCCTCTCTCTCTCTATCTCTCTCTCTCTCTCTCTCTCTCTCTCTCTCTCTCTCTCTCTCCCTTAGTTGTTGAGATTCAGTAAACTTTGTCACAATTAAATGCTCCGTCAAATAAAATCCAAATGAAAAACTTCAGGGTAAAAATAGCTAAGCAATACCGAGACCTAGAATCAAGGGAAAAAAAACAAAGGATTTTATCGGAGAATACTAAATCCTTGGTTTTAAGGTTTTCAAGAAGGATTACCTTATCAAAAATGGTGCAGGGGTAATGCTCTATGTGAAAAAAATGCTTAAAACCCATAGAAATTAAATTAGAAACCCATTGTGAAGTGAAAGGGGCTAATATCAACAACACAGGAAAAACATGTCCATATTAGTAATATACAGACCAACACATCAAACAAGAATAGGAGGAAGAGCTGTAGAGACTACTTGGACATAAAATATGCAATAAGCTAGCTCTCCTAATAGGAAACTTCAATACAGCAGTAAATTGGAACGCTACTAATTTTACATTAAACATAGAGGGCATGGACTACTAGAATTTGTCAACAATGAATTCCTCCATTAGTGGAACGATAAGCCAAATAGGGGAAACAACATACTAGATATTGTGCTAACAGAAGAAAATTTAGTATCAAGTGTTTTAGCAGACGAAAATATCAGCAACAGTGACCACAGAATAGTTTGGCTTCAGGTAAATATTCTTCATGTAAAGAAAACGAAATTTACAAAAAACTAGACTACAGACGGAGTAACTGGATAAAACTGAAAGAATACACCAATAATTTAGAATACGACGAAACGGGGAAGATAGATACACAATGGGACTCCTTTCAAAATATATAAAGGAAAAAAAGGGCTACATGTATACCGCACAGAAACTTTTTACCAAATGGAACTCCAAAACCTAAGTGGTTCAACAGAGATATATGCAATGCAATAAGAAGTAGAGCCAGGAAACATAGATCAATGGGTCCACAGCCTCCAATTCATGAAATTTCAGACCTCAAGAAGTTAAGCCAAAAAGTAGAAACAACTGTTTAGAAAGGGCAAGATCAATGAAGAGAAAATAGTTGCTTCATCTGGTAAGGAAAACCCAAAAAAACTTTTTGCATATGTAAACAGTAGAACACCAATCAAAAAATTTTTTTCCCAATAAGAGACTCGGAGGGTAATTTTATAACAAATGATTTGGAAAAAGCCGAACTGATGAATGTATATTTCACAACTGTATTCATTAGGAAGGATTCATCAACCCCCCCCGAACCAGCTATCAAATATGAATGGCCACAACCATTAAATAGAATCACCTTTTCAATGGATGATGTCAAAAACAAAATAAAAGGACTCAGTAAATCTAAGGCACCAGGTCCAGATGATATTCATCCAAGAGAGATTATAGAACTAGAAGAAGAAATAACCACACACTTTTAGAAAATATCCCAAAAAACAGCCAATGGAAACTAGTCAATGTTCCTCCAATCTACAAGAAGGGACCAAAAGAAGAATCTAGTAACTACAGACCTGTGAGTCTAACTTCAGTTTTTTGCAATTTTTAAATATCAATTAATGTAGATTCACTAGTAGGACATATAAGGAAAAACAATCTTTTGATAAACAACCAACATGGTTTTAGGCAAAAGAGATCCTGTGTGACAAATCTGTTGGAATTTCTCCACATGTTTAACAACTATCATAATAGCAGTGCAATAGACATCATATACTTTGACTTTCAAAAGGCTTTTGACAAACTTCATCATAAAAATATTAATGGCCAAGATTAGAGAACTAGGCATCATTGTCGAACAAGCTAAAGAGATCGAAGATTTGCTAACAAACAGAAAACAGAAAGACGTAATCAATGAAGAAGCTTTAGAGTGGGCAGCTGTTACAAGTGAAGTACCCCAAGCATCCGTCCTTCTCCCATTGCTATTTCTACATCAACGGCATAAATTTAGGATTAACTAGAAGAATAGCCAAATTTACCAACGATACAAAACTAGGCTTAAATTCTGCGAGCTTAGAAGACATAGAAGCATTGAGAGAGTATCTAATAAAGCTAGGAGAATGGTCCAGTAAATGACAAATGCCTTTCAACTGTGGGAAATGTGTAAAACAAGCCCATAGATTATAGCAACGAACGATCAGATTACTCACTGCTGTGTAATGAAATAAAAAGTGTGGACCAGGAGGAGGATTTTGTTATTATTATCAGCAAAGATTTGAAGTTCACAAAAAAAAAAAAAAAAAAAAAAGAGCATAACAGCTGGAAAGAAAACACAAAAACTAATAGGTTACATATAGAGACAATTCAAATACAGAAACCAAATCACTTTACTGAAACTGTACACATCACTATTAAGACCCCATCTAGAAAAAGGAGTTCAATTCTGAGCTCCAAGTATTCAGAAGGCTATAGATAGACTGGCAGTACAAGCTAGGGACGCCAAACTAGATCCAACATTATGGCAATTTGGATATAGACGGAGGATGGGGCGTTTTAATTTATTTGATTTACAAACTCGAAGATTAAGGAGACAGTTAATAGAGGCCTTCAAAATTCTCAAAAGAATAAATAACAATTGTAGAATTCAACAATCCATTCACGCTTAGCACAAATGAGACCAGAGGTAACAGAGACTATTTGGAATTGAAAAGATACAGCAGCACTCAATGTGGGAATTTCTTTACATACAAATTATTAAATACTTAAAATAGACTTCCAGCAGATGTAGTGAACAGTAACACGGTGAATGAGTTGAAGAATAAGTTAGACAAGTTCATAAGAACTCCTAAATACTTTAACTAAATCGCTTTACCAAAGAGCAAATGTGACCTTTGCGGATGGACTTATGAGTCTATGAAACATCTCTCTCTCTCTCTCTCTCTCTCTCTCTCTCTCTCTCTCTCTCTCTGGTAGCTAAAAATTTAAGTAAGAAATACATCTCTCCTTTGTTTCCCAACAAATCCATATAAATATAAAAAAATTGCCATAGTTTCTTTGTTTATTGATTGATAGTTTGTTTTAATTTTTTTTTCCTACAAAGCAAATATTGACAATAAATGATGTTGCTATTTATTTATTTATTATTCATCCAATATAATTGAGAGTTACCACTGTTCATGTTGGTAAGAGATAGAAGGACACACCCACCCTCAAATTTTGTGTACCAGTCTAAAACCAGCGCTGACCAGCAGCATCATAAAAAATGGGAGTAAATATATAGCATCACAACAGGTATCACAAAATAATTCCAAATGACTTCTTAAATACAATGCGTGTTTTCGATTAAATTTTAGAAAGTTCCTGGGGATTCTTGTACATGTTAAGTACAACACGTGGCTTTGTTAATTCCCGAGAAAATACCAGAAACTCTTGTTCTAATGTGCAACGGTATCTTTGATTTACAAATCATTATAATGTTTTAATCTTAACAGTAACCTTTATTAGTTCAGAAGAAACCTTTCTCTTAGGTACCATAAACAATACATAGACATAATCTAAAAGTAACAATTTTAAAAACAAATTAGTAGAAATAATTAAAGTCCCTTACAGCGATAAGAATTCTAAAAGATTTAATCCCAAATTTAAATTTCTTTCTTAATTCTAAAAGATTTAATCCCAAATCTAAATTTCTTTCTTAAATGAAATAATTAAAAG
>NC_090725.1:197514669-197517169 GCF_036898095.1 Palaemon carinicauda
TCCTTGGTTGTGCATTATAAGCACAAATTTGTTTACTGAATTTCAAGGTATAAAACTAAAAAAAAAATGTAGTAGCCTTTTAATTTGTACATTTCTTAAGATTTGATGACAATGTTTATGACTTTGAATGCATATTCACCTTAATGATTATTTGATTTTTATGTTAAATCAATCATTTTAGTTCGTATGTGTATATGAATCTTCGTAAATATTTGTCATTATTTTCTCATCGGTTTCGTGATAATTCGGAAATATGGGCTACATATTTCTTATATCATAACATCACCTATCCTCTAGAAGAAAGAAAAAAATATCTGAATATATTGGGAGCTTAAAAACCAAAAATACCTTGTAATTTCGAAAAGGTCAGTTACGATACATCTTTTATTTCCTAGATATTATTCGTTGTCATTTTTACCATACCACTGAAGCAAGGACGAACTCCTTTTTAATTAATGTGCTGTCAAAATCAGTGGTGATCTCTGTAAGTTCTCTTCCTTAGCATTGATACATTATCTGATTCTTTACTTACACGACTCTCAATTTTACTTTTCTTGTGTGTAGGAATAAAAACCTTTAATAAAAATATGAAATTAGGTGCTGAGAGCTGGTTTACATCAGACTAGTCACTATTCCACTATATGCCAAGTTATGCTTTTATGGTTGGTATTTGTAATTGTTCTGGTTAAGTTATTTTTCACACTACAAGTGCAAATACTTGAACTCTTGTCGACTATATCTTTAACTATCTATCAGAATTTTTTTTCTTAATTTTACATTTTTATCTCTCACTCTAAACCTTTTCAGACAACTGTTTCATAATTACACATAAACAAAATCTCCATGGACAAAATTTCCTTGTATAAACTCTCGTCGCTTTTTCCAAAACGTTCTGTTATAATTGTTACTTAATCGAACCAAAAATCAATTACACCTGTTCCAAGATATTTCAACATATAAAATCCTATGACTCCTATGATACTCCTCGTTTTACTGATATGGCAACGTACAATTACTAGTCCTCTCACCTATGCCACTGGATATTTACAAACTTAAATTCTTATTCCCACAAAACATCCAATCGAATTTGTATCACACATTAGTCTATATATTTGTTTAATTTATTATATGCGTTCGTGAACTGTAATTTTTTTCGTAGGCATTCTCAAAACTACACAAACTTAGTCCCCCATATTATGGTTTAGTTATGTGTATGTGTGGTCTTGTGTGTTTTTCCTTCAAACTATCTGATTGCCAAGCTATATGAAAGATGTAACTATAACGTAACCATTAAATACCTAAAATGTGAGTGCAAATTTTCTTTGCTATGTGTTCCGTTTTATATGAGAGGCTTCATTATTCTCTAAGATATCTCAAATACATTTTGTTTATATATTTGTCGATGTATATCTGTCTCAGTATCCCCATCTATATGGACTTCATATTAATATCTTCCTTCATACATCATGACTTGATGAGAAATAATAACTGGCAAGAAAATGGTACACTTGATTTCCTGGGGTTAATTTCAAAGTTGTAACATCAGCCCTATAACTTTGCTAATTGGGAGAATGTCATTCTCAACTACTTTGCCAATTACAGAAGTTTACCAGTATGGAATTGGGGATCGTTCATAATCGCAGGCGAAGTCAGCCCTGTTCTGTTTTTCTTAGTATTTTAGTAATTGCAAGGAACTGAAAAAAACTTGAAACATCGAAAAAGGTAAGGATCTAGAAAAAAAAAGATTATGTATGATCCCTGTCACTTTTTTTTACTTTTTTTTTTTTTACAAGGAAAAAGCTGTGAGGGCGAATATACAAAACAAGATAAAAAAACTAGGTTTCTTTTTATATACACGTTTGTTACTGGTGATATTTATGTTAAGATTCCGTCGTTGTTACACTGCAGTAGACTTTCTAGTAAAGATATTACCAGTTTATTACAACATAAGGCGGCCAAACCAGTTCAGTTCCACTAAAAGTGTCTTCATTCTCCCATCACTATTCTTATTCTGATAAGTCGATCTTCCTGATGTGTCTCTCGCTCTCTTTATTGGAAGCATCTTCCTCTAGCAAACACTTCTCCAAATCCGTCTTCACTTTATCATACCGTTTGATTCTTTGCCTTCCTCAAAACTTTTCACCTTCAACAGTTCTCCATGGGTGTAGGAGTATGTGGGGTGGCTGGGGGGCTATTGCCCAACTCCCCACTTTTTAACGAAAATTTACTTCTCTAACTTTTACCTAAAAGAAAGGTTAAGAAATACTGAATGACATAAATTCAACTTATTTGTATATACACGCATCATATATATATATATATATATATATATATATATATATATATATATATATATATATATGTATGTATATATATATATATATATATATATATATATATATATATATATATATATATATATATATATATATATATATATATTCAAATATTACCATCTCCTCCCCATGCCTATTGACGCCAAGAGCCTCGGTTATATTTC
>NC_090725.1:197524669-197527169 GCF_036898095.1 Palaemon carinicauda
TCTAACATCTCCCAATTTGCTTTGTGTCCCAGGCTGAGTCTGTTAATGGATACAGCCTGTTCTCTTGGTGTGTGTCTGTCAATGGGGGAGGCACTAGATCTGTGGCCCTTTTGCACTATGTAGCAGAGGAGGAGTTATTCCCTATCCACTTGTGTAGGTCCTTGATCAGATTTTTTTTGAGCTGTAGCTTTATTCCATTTTTTATTTGTTGCAGTGCAGGCTGTATGGACACCTGTACCCTGTCTATGCATCCAGTGCTTTTGGCTGGCTCATCTGCTTTCTCATTCCCTGGTATTCCTATGTGACTGGGAATCCAGTTGAGAATCACAGATCTGCCTCTTTCATTGCGCTGATATAAAAGTGTTTTGATATTAGCTATTAGAGCCTTGTTTTCTTTGTTTTATTCTTTTTGCAAGGCTTGCATTGAGGATCTTGAATCACTGTGGATGACTATAGGTCCTTCTTCATTTTCAATGGAGTGTTTTAGTGTTTGTTGTATTGCAACAAGCTCTGTCTGCTTATTGAACGAGATTTATTTAAATTCATAGGCACAGTAAACGTGCAAACATACCTATAGAGACTTGTAGAATAATGAAGATCCCATACCAGCTACCTGCGCTGTTATCAGGAGCTTCCTTGGTGGAGATCAAACCTTATAAGACACCTGCTAGAAAGGGTCATTTCTGGTGAGCGGTAAATTCTTGTTTTAACTTTCAGTACAATTTCATTATATCAATAATGGTAGTCTTACCCATATAAATATGTAAGCAACATTATATGTACATATAAAACACACACACACATACACACACACACACACACACACACACATATATATATATATATATATATATATATATATATATATATATATATATATATACATATATATATATATATATATATATATATACATATATATATATATATATATATATATATATATATATATATATATATATATATATATATATATAGATAGATAGATAGATATACATACGAATACACATACAGGCATTCATATACAGACACACGCATAAATATATACATAGACATATACATACGTGTACACATACAGGTATGCATATACAGACACGTGTTTTATACATGATTAACATATACATATATATATATATATATATATATATATATATATATATATATATATATATATATATATATATATATATATATATATATATAGCTAAGCACATATAACCTTATCACCATAAACATACGATTTTTTATATATCAGTACTCATATCTAACATAACAATATATAGTGCCAAAGTAGTTATGAATACTATATGAAATAACTGTACCCATCGGTGAATGGTAGTTTAGGTCTAAATATTAATTTCACTGTAACGTTAATCATTTCCAGTACATTCAGTTCTACATTAAGTGGTTAAAGTTTTTTTTTATATAGCTGGTATCTTATGATGGTCATTGTGTAGAAATTGTAAATGGTCACATAAAATCCGTTCAAAAGAAAATATATATGATTTGGTTTTTGCTATAATCCACTGTAAGATACCATAAATTCACATCTAGGTGTTTCTTAGTCATTGCGTTTCCAAAAATTAGCTCCGCGACCCGAATACACGTGCCTATTCCCCATGACTCCACCCAAGCCCTCTCCATACCATTCTCCTTACCAATCTAGAATACAGTATATGCTCCTTCGATCTCAATCACGAATCTCTTATATCTTTATTCGTTACCACCTCGCCATTACTATTGTTTTCTTCTTTCACAGCCTCTTACACTGCAATATCCCCAAAATCAGCCATAACATTATGATATCTATTTGATCCAAATTTTCAATACCAATATTTCATCATTAGTCTCATTATTATACAGTTGGACACAGGAACTTCTGGCACACCTCTCTCTGAGAAAGTTTACGCCGCCTCACCTTTACTGAGCCGAGAATTTCTATGATCTGGCAGTTAGCTTGTAACTGAGAGGCGAGGTGAATGCAACTAAACTTTATTAAACAATCATCAAGATTGTGTACAAAGATTTGCGAGGAAGAACGCCACAAAAAATCAAACATTAAAAAGCTTGTGCTAGCACAATAACACAGGTTGGTCTATTAACAGTGCAGGGAAGAGCGTGTGATAAGATAAAACACAAAACCGTGGCAGTATACGAACGTGTAGGAAATATGTACGGTGCAATATAAATTCCAACCACCACCTCTGCCATCTCTCCCTACACTATATGTTTGGTTACTTGCAACGTAGTAAGGTGTGACAGGGTGCATATCCTCAGAGCGAGGTGTGCCAGGATTTTCTGTGTCCAACTGTACATATCTTATTTTACACCTTATTTGACCTTTTTTATATCACATTACCATTGCCACCTCCTCCCTTTTCATTTTATTATACTTCCAAAGTAATCAAACGTTGATAATTATTGTCTGATTCAATTTTGATCCTCGTCTGCATTGCACATACTCTATCATTTCCTTGATTTCTATGTAACGTAAAACTTG
>NC_090725.1:197532169-197537169 GCF_036898095.1 Palaemon carinicauda
AGCACAGAATATGTCGTCAACATACCTTACCCAAAGGATACCAATAGGTAGTATTCTTGGAAGGTACCTGGTTTCAAAAAATTCCATATATAAATTACTCAACAATGGTGACAGAGGGTTGACCATTTCCATGCCAATTTTTATTTTCATAATATTTCTTTCCAAAGACAAAATGCAATATCATAGAATCATGTTTCATAAAGAAAAACCGTGTAAAATTGATCAACAATAGCCCAGGAATGTACAAACTCTATGAACTACTTATAAACAATGTATTTAAACAATTGTCATTTTTAAACTAGCTGTAATTTTTAAACTCAATGAATTTTAAACTAGCTGTAATTTTTAAACTCACTGAGTTTTAAACTAGCTGTAATTTTAACCAAGTTTTGTACTAATTTTTTATGTTGTTGAATTATTTCTTGTTTACTGCTGTCGCAAAGGTGACTTTGATCCTGTTCTTAACTTTGTATCAATTGGACCTGAAGAGGTATGAAAATACGAAAGCGCTAGTCCAAGAATTAAATTTTTCTGATCCTTCCTCTAGCATAGTGACATATATATATATATATATATATATATATATATATATATATATATATATATATATATATATATATATATATATATATATATATATATATATATATGTATATATATATATATATATATATATATATATATATATATATATATATATATATATATATATATATATATTCTAGGTTAATGTGGGTATGGGTTAGGTTGGGTAGGGAATGTTGGGCGTTTGTCAGCGTGTATGGGCCAGGTAGTGAGAAAAGTGAAGAAGAGTGTAATGAGTTCTGGAATGAATTAACTAGGTGTGTAGAAGGACTGGGTAGAAGGAATTATGTATTTGTCATGGGTGACTTAAATGCTAGAGTGGGTGCTGGAAAGGTAAAAGGTGTCATTGGGAAGTATGGCGTATCAGGTGAAAATGAGAGTGGTGAGAGACTAGTAGATATGTGTGTTGAACAGGAGATGGTAATAAGTGCTAGCTTTTTCAAAAAAAAAAAAAAAAAAAAAAAAAAGTATACATGGGTAAGAGTGGCAAATGGAAGAGTAGTAGAAAGGGCATTAATGGATTATGTGTTGATAACTAAAAGAATATTTGGAAGATTGAAAGACGTGCACGTGTTTAGGGGTATGGCTAACGGTATGTCTGATCATTTTTTTGGTGGAAGGATAATTAGTTGTAGCATAACAGTGGGGGAATAGAGTAGGTGGATGTAAAAGGGAGCTAGTGAGGGTTGAAGAGCTAATAAAACCGGGTTTAAAAAGTAAATATCAGGAGAGGTTTAAAATGGCATATGACGAAGTGAGAGTAAGAGAAACTGGTAATTTACAGGAGGAGTGGAAGTTAGTAAAAGAAAATTTTGTTGGGATTACAAGTGATGTGTGTGGCAATAAGGTTGTTGGAGGCAGCATGAGGAAGGGCAGTGAATGGTGGAATGAAGGAGTGAAGGTAAAAGTGGAAGAGAAAAAGAGGGCTTTTGAAGAATGGCTGCAGAGTAATAGTATAGACAAGTATGAAAAATATAGAGAGAAAAATGTGGATGTAAAGCGCAAGGTACGTGAGGCAAAGAGGGCAGCTGACCTAAGGTGGGGTCAGGGATTGGGTCAGTCATATGAAGAGAATAAGACGAAGTTTTGGAAAGAAGTGAAGAGAGTAAGGAAGGCTGGTTCAAGAATTGAAGAGACAGTGAAAGATGGAAATGGAAGGTTGTTAAAAGGAGAGGAGGCAAGGAAAAGGTGGGCGGAATATTTTGAAAGTTTGCTGAATGTTGAGGATAATAGGGAGACAGATATAATTGTTGTTGCAGGTGTTGAGGTGCCGGTGATGGGAGATGAAAATGAGAGACAGATTACAATAGAGGAAGTGAAGAGAGCACTAGATGAAACGAGAGTAGGAAAAGCATCTGGTATGAAGGGTGTGAGAGCTGAGATGTTGAAGGAAAGGGGTGTGACTGTACTTGAATGGTTGGTTAGATTGTTTAATATGTGTTTTGTGTTGTCAATGGTACCAGTAGATTGGGTTTATGCATATATTGTACCACTATATAAGGGTAAGGGAGATGTTCATGAGTGTTGTAATTCAAGAGGTATTAGTTTGTTGAGTGTAGTTGGAAAAGTGTATGGTAGAGTAATGATTAATAGGATTAAGGATAAAACAGAGAATGCAATCTTAGAAGTACAGGGTGGTTTTAGAAGAGATAGGGGTTGTATGAGTCAGATTTTTACAGTTAGGCAGATATGCGAGAAATATTTAGCAAAATTTAAGGAGGTGTATGTTGCGTTTATGGATCTGGAGAAAACGTATGATAGAGTTGATAGGGGAGCAATGTGGAATGTGATGAGGTTATATGGAGTTGGTGGAAGGTTGTTGCAAGCAGTGAAAAGTTTCTACAAAGGTAGTAAAGCATGAGTTAGAATAGGAAATGAAGTGAGTGATTGGTTTCCGGTGAGAGTGGGGCTAAGACAGGGATGTGTGATGTCGCCGTGGTTGTTTAACTTGTATGTTGATGAGTGGTGAGAGAGGTGAATGATCGAGTGCTTTGACGAGGATTAAATCTGGTAGACGAGAATGACCATGAATGGGAGGTAAATCAGTTGTTGTTTGCGGATGATACTGTACTGGTTGCAGACACAGAAGAGAAGCTTGACTGACTAGTGACAGAAGGGTGTGTGAGAGAAGGAAGTTGGGAGTTAATGTGGGTAAGAGTAAGGTTATGAGATGTATGAGAAGGGAAGGTGGTACAAGGTTGAATGTCATGTTGAATGGAGAGTTACTTGAGGAGGTGGATCAGTTTAAGTACTTGGGGTCTGTTGTTGCAGCAAATGGTGGAGTGGAAACAGATGTACGTCAGAGAGTGAATGAAGGTTGCAAAGTGTTGGGGGCAGTTAAGGGAGTAGTAAAAAATAGAGGGTTGGGCATGAATGTAAAGAGAGTTCTATATGAGAAAGTGATTGTACCAACTGTGATGTATGGATCGGAGTTGTAGGGAATGAAAGTGACGGAGAGACAAAAATTGAATGTGTTTGAGATGAAGTGTCTAAGGAGTATGGCTGGTGTATCTCGAGTAGATAAGGTTAGGAACGAAGTGGTGAGGGTGAGAACGGGTGTATGAAATGACTAAGCAGCTAGAGTGGATATGAATGTGTTGAGGTGGTTTGGTCATGTTGAGAGAATGGAAAATGGCTGTCTGCTAAAGAAGGTGATGAATTCAAGAGTTGATGGGAGAAGTACAAGAGAAAGGCAAGGGTTTGGGTGGATGGATGGAGTGAAGAAAGCTCAGGGAGGTAGGAGGATAGATGTGAGAGAGGCAAGAGAGCGTACTAGAAATAGGAATGAATGGCGAGCGATTGTAACGTAGTCCCGGTAGGCCCTGCTGCTTCCTCCGGTGCCTTAGATGACCGCGGAGGTAGCAGCAGTAGGGGATTCAGCATTATGAAGCTTCATATGTGGTGGATAACAGGGGAGGGTGGTCTGTGGCACCCTAGCAGTACCAGCTGAACTCGGTTGAGTCTCTTGTCAGGCTGGGAGGAACGTGGAGAGTAGAGGTCCCGTTTTTGTTTTGTTTCATTTGTTGATGTCGGTAACACCCCAAAATTGGGGAAGTGTCTTGTATGTATGTATGTATGATATAGTATGATATATATATATATATATAAATATATATATATGTATATATATATATATATATATATATATATATATATATATATATATATATATATATATATATATATATATATATATATATATATATATATATATATATATATATATATATATATATATATATATATGTATATATATATATATATATATATATATGTATATATATATATATATATATATATATATATATATATATATATATATATATATATATATTATTATATATATGTATGTATATATATGTGTATATATATATATATATATATATATATATATATATATGTATATATATATGTATATATATATATATATATATATATATATATATATATATATATATATATATATATATATACCGTGTTTATATATGTTTATATAAATATATATCCACATATATATGTGTATATATATATATATATATATATATATATATATATATATATATATATATATATATATATATATATATATATATATATATATATATATATATATGTATATATATATATATGTGTACTGTATATATATATATATATATATATATATATTTATATATATATATATATATATATATATATATATATATATATATATATATATATATATATATATATATATATATATATATATATATATATATATATATATATATATATATATATATATATATATATATTTATATATATATATATATATATATATATATATATATATATATATATATATATATACATATATTTATATATATTATTATATATACAGTACATACATATATTTTTATATATATTATTATTATTACTACTAACTAAGGTACAACCCTATTTGGAAAAGAAGGATTCTATAAGCCCAGAGTCTCCAACAGGGAAAATAGCCCAGTGAAGAAAGGAAAAAAGGAAAATAGAATATTTTAAGAGGAGTAAACACATTAAGATAAATATCTCCTTTATAAAATATAAAATCTTTAACAAAACAAGAGGAAGAGAAGTAAGATAAAATAGTGCGCTCGAGTGTACCCTTAAGCAAGAGAACTCTAACCCAAGACAGTGGAAGACCATGGTACAGAGGCTATGGCACTACCCAGGGCAAGAGAAAAATGGTTGATTTTGGATTGTCCTTCTCCTTGAAGAGCTGCTTACCATAGCTAAAGAGTCTCTTCTACCCTTTCCTAGAGGAAAGTGGTCACTGAACAATTAGTGCAGTAACCCCTTAGGTGAAGAAGAATTGTTTGGTAATCTGTGTTGTCAGCTGTATGAGGACAGAGGAGAATATGTAAAGAATAGTCCAGACTATTTAGTGT
>NC_090725.1:197542169-197544669 GCF_036898095.1 Palaemon carinicauda
AAGATGTCAGGGATATTCGAGAGACAGATTATTAAGAAGATATGGAGTTATATATGAACGTGGAGTTAGGAAATTACAAATCCTGATAGCTTCCATTTTGCAACCCCGAATATTATCTTATTGAAAAAAGGACCCAACATGTATTATTCTTGGGAGAGAGGACCAAAGAGCAATTCTGAAGTTTAAGGGGTTAGATTTGGCCTTATGAAAAATCCCAATTAACTCTGGAAGAATTAAGTAAAGTCAAAGGTAATTATTGAAAATAGACTAATTTAATGTATGTGTCGGTTTTATATCAGTTTATCTTAAACATTGAGGAATGCAATAGATATAGATCAGGTAATCATAAAACGAGTGGGGAAACAAAGTAAATATAATCATGCCAAGAGAACATCTCTGTTAAAATCTCATATTCGACAGATATATTAGAGCACACAGTCCCTAAATATAAAAGTATTAAATAGAATAAGCAGAGGTGTAAAAAAACTGTAAGATTCTGTTTATGTCAAATTCAATTAAAATTTCATATTTAGATTATGAATTTGAATTCAAGCTTTATCTTCGTAAGCCTAACAAAGATGACATATATTACCTCGTTCATTTAAAATCGGTTTTCACTTTTAGGGAATACTAGGTTTATATTAAGTGAGATTGTGATCACTGAGGGCCCTTCTTTTTCTTTAAAAAGAAGAAATATATATATATATATATATATATATATATATATATATATACATATATATATATATATATATATATATATATGTATATATATATATATATATATATATATATATATATATATATATATACACACATATATATATATATATGTATATATATATATATATATATATATATATATATATATATATATATATATATATATATATATATATATATACACACACACATATATTTATATATATATATATATATATATATATATATATATATATATATATATATATATATAAATATACATATACATATATATATATATATATATATATATATATATATATATATATATATATATACATATATATATATATATATATATATATATATATATATATATATATATATATATATATATATATATATGTATGTATACAATTTTGTGGAAACCACGAACTCCCAAACTATTTTTATTTAAGACTTTGCATGCCTTTTCCCGGTGATTTTGATTGTTTTTATATACAAGTTATCAGACAGTTGGAAAGATATATAGTTCATTTTTTTACCAATAATAGTTCCATCATTATTATTTTTATTATTATTATTATTATCATTATTATTATTATTATTATTATTATTATTATTATAATTTTTACAAGCTAGGCTATAAACCTAGTTGGAAAAGCAGGATGCTATATGCCTAAGGTCTCCAACATGGAAAAATAGCTCAGTGGGGAAAGGAAACAAGAGAAGAGTAAACAATCAAAATAAAATATCTTGAAAACATTGACATTACATGTGATCATTCGCATATAAACTGTAAAAAACTTAAAAAAAGAAACTAGAGGAAGAGAAATAAGATAGACCAGAAGGACTACCATCAAGCAAAGAACTTTCATCCAAGACAATGAAAGGCCATGGTACAGAGGCTAAGGTACTACCCAAGACCACAGAACAAAGGTTTGATTTTGGAGTGTCCTTCTCCTAGAAAAGCAGCTTATCATAGCTAAGGAGTCTCTTTTACCCTTACCAAGAGAAGAGTGTCAATTAAAAAATTACATTGCTCTAGATAACCCCCTGAACAAAGAAGGATTGTTTGGTAATCTCAGTCTTGGAAGTATATAAGGACAGAGGAGAATGTGGAAAAATAGGCCAGACCACTTGGTGTATGTATAGGTAAAGAAAAAACTAACCGTAACGAGAGAGAGGGATCCAATGTAGTACTGGCTGTCCAGTCAAAGGACCAAGTAGCTCTCTAGCGGTAGTATTCGATAGGCGATTGTTCCTCGACAAACATATAAAATATGGCTTCAACCCCTTTTTCAGCTAAGAGAAATTCAACCTTATCTATCAATTATAGTGATTATGACCCTATTAAAAATAATTCTCTTCAAAGTTATCCATGCATATACCTTAAAAAAAAAAATCCAATATATAACTGCTTACCTCAGAAAGAGGGAAACATGCTTTGACATAATTGAAGGGATTCCTAGAAAGACTTTGTGTGTAGAGAGAGAATTCCATATTTTAAAATTCAATTTGAATATTCGATTGGTATAAAACAATATCATCATATCTAGAGAAGGATATGATCCACATTCCATCTCAATCCTAATTCCGTTTTACATTATCACAAATATGTTTTTTGTAAAGCCTTTGAGTCAAAAAGTGATATAAAATTAATCTTAATAAAAATGAATAATATTTTAATTCAGGGATCAATTTCCTTTGCAAATCCAAGTATAGTTAGCTATTACCTCAGACTGCGAGAATGTTATGAGGAGTACGTTGCTATGACAACAGAGTGTTCTTTGTGAAG
>NC_090725.1:197549669-197569669 GCF_036898095.1 Palaemon carinicauda
ATCTCCCTTCAACAACCTTCCAATTTTCTTTCAGTGTCTCTCCAATTCTCGATCCACCTTTCCTTACTTTCTTCCATTCTTTCCAAAACTGTTTATTGTCTTCATACGAACAAACCAATGCCTGACCACACTTATAACCCTCTTTGTTCCAGCTACCTTACGTTTTACTTCCATGTTTTTTTTCTATACATACTTAATACTTCTCAACACTATTACTCTGCAATCATTCTTCAAATACCCTTTTTTTTCTCTTCCGCATTCATCATCACTCCTTCATTCTACCATTCACTACCTTTCCTCATGCTGCCCTAGTCAATCTCCTTGCCACACGTAAACACAATAAAATTTTCGTTTACTAACATCCACTATTCCTCTAGACCACTAGTTTCTCCCACCATTACCCTGCCATTTGTCACTCCCTTCCTTTCTTGATATTCGTTTCTTTTCCAAACCTCCACTACCTCACTTTAACATCCCCGCATTATATTTCCCTACTCTTTTGCTACAACTAATTTTCCTTCAACGAAAATTTTATCACCACCCAAAGTTTTAATAGCCACACCGTTAGCCATACCCCTAAACACGTGTACATCTTCCAATCTGCCAAACTTCCTTCTTGTTATCGACACATAATCCATTAATGTCCTTCCTAACACTCTTCCACTTGATACTCTTACCCATATATAATTGTTATTACCTTTCTTAAAAAAAAAAAAAAAAAAAAAAAAAAAAAATACAGCGTATCACCGAGCTTCTTCATCACACGTATTCACCAGTCACTTACCACTCTCACTCTCGCCTGGTATGCCACACTTTCCAATGACACCTTTTACCTCTTCAGCACCTACTCTGATATTCAAGTCTCCAATCCCAACTATACGTAATTCGTTCCACTGTGTCCTACAAACCTAATTAATTCAATCCAGAAAATTAGAAATTGTTTGTTGCGTTGATTAGGATATATCCTCCAAGTCTTTGGGATAATACACCAAGATCGCACTTAATAAGTTTATCCAGCATATTTTATTGATTAAACATTGTACGATAAAATTATAAGAGAAATGATTATAATCATCAATAAAGTAAAATTCACTTATGTTTTAGAAATAAAAGTTTGTGAAAACCAATCCGATGATCTATTTATTTATTTTTTCATAACCATTTGTGTCTTGTTAATGAATGTATATTAAACAAAAGGAAACCAATTCCACTGTTTAGAGGTATGTAAATTGCAAAAAAATAAATATATATATTTCATGAAGATTAAATGAGCATAACTGATCAGTAGAATATTGCTCAGACCGTTTGGAGATATTCATTCTTATAAGAGGGAAATGCCATGAAAATAACTTTAATTAGAATGTAATATTTTTTTAAGAGTAGTTTTCTAGACAAAATGGAGGTATTAGGTGTCAAATAAATAATGACAATGAAAAGGAGAATTTTTCAGTGGTCGACCAAAAATTTTAAATGCATATGCAATTTAAGACAAATTGTAAAGCGAAAAATGTCAACGAAAAGACAACCCCTCGTCCCCGAATTGGTTAAACAGGGAGAGAGCTAAAAAGTCTATTGCAGTACGATAACTGTTCTCCATCATTGGACTTGAAAGCAGGCTGACCACTGTTTCTAAACCTCCTGAACGTGTTAAGCCACCAACCATCAGTCTTGTGATTTTTGTGACCATTTAATATCATAGAAAAATTTGAGAATGAAGAAGAAGCATTTATGTTTACATTGACTAACTTACATCTCTAACTAGATACTTAACATGAGGTATATCTTCAGATATATATATATATATATATATATATATATATATATATATATATATATATATATATATATATATATATATATATATATATATATATATATAAATTTCTACCTCATACTTGGGATCGAATGCTGGCCCCTTCTAATGAAAGGCCAGGTCGAAACCAACCATGCCACGAGAGGACATAAAAGAAATCGGAATCTAACTGATACCCAGCAGTCCAGGATTTACCTGGCGAGACATCAGTGTCTTACCAGCGAGTTTTACCCGACTTCCCGTCCTACCACGTGACACAATTGGTAGTAATTCATTCAAATTACCCCTAATGAGTCAATATGGATAAATATCAACACAACATCGTGTTCAAATAGAAATAAATTTCTACCTCATACTTGGGATCGAATGCTGGCCCCTTCTAATGAAAGGCCAGGTCGAAACCAGCGTTCAATCCCAAGTATGAGGTAGAAATTTATTTCTATTTGAACGCGATGTTGTGTTGATATTTATCCATACTGACTCATTAGGGGTAATTTGAATGAATTACTACCAATTGTGTCACGTGGTGGGACGGGAAGTCGGGTAAAACTCGCTGGTAAGAAACTGATGTCTCGCCAGGTAAATCCTGGACTGCTGGGTAGCGGTTAGGTTCCGATTTCTTTTATGTCCTCTCGTGGCATGGTTGGTTTCGACCTGGCCTTTCATTAGAAGGGGCCAGCGTTCAATCCCAAGTATGAGGTAGAAATTCATTTTTATTTGAACACGATGTTATGTTGATATTTATCCATATATGTATATATTATTACGACTAATGAATTACAGTGAACCCTCGTTTATCGCGGTAGATAGGTTCCAGACGCGGGCGCGATAGGTGAAAATCCGCGAAGTAGTGACAGCATATTTACCTATTTATTTAACATGTATATTCGGACTTTTAAAACCTTCCCTTGTACGTAGTACTGTTAACAAACCACCCTTTACACCCTGTAATGTACAGAACACTTAATGCATGTACTACAGCACCCTAAACTAAAACAGGCACAAATATTAAAGGCGATTTTATATCATGTGTTTCCTAAACACCTAAAAAGCACGATAAAAAATGGCAACCAATGTTTTGTTTACGTTCATCTCTGATCATAATGAAGAAACAAACTCATTTAGTGTACACATATATGTACGTATGGTTAGTTTTTGCATCGATTATATTGATTATACAGTACTGTATGTTGATTTTTTTATTACCAATGTTTTAGTTTACGTATTTTTCTTAGGACTTCCAAATGAAATCTTTTTCTTTATGACGCCGCCTGAAACGACGGCGTGTACGCTCAGTAAACAACCACGCTCAGAACAAACAAGGCATTTAACACGCATGATGATAGTGATAAATAATGATACAGTACATACAGTATTTACAGTACAAAGCATTTACAAAATATGTTACCTTACAAATATAAATTATACAGTACTTGTACGTAGCAAAGCAGGAAAACAATTTGAGAGAGAGAGAGAGAGAGAGAGAGAGAGAGAGAGAGAGAGAGAGAGAGAGAGAGAGAGAGAGAGAGAGAGATTGTTTTACGTACGTAAATGTAAATTTTAAACAAAAAAAATATGATAGGTTACAACATGTAGACTTTTAAAACCTTCCCTTTAACTTAATGCATACAGTACGTACAGTACTAAACTATAAAACAGGTTAAAGTAAAAAATAAAGATTGTTACTGTACTCACCACGAAAGAAGTTCCAGAAAAACTTGAATGACGATGGCGATGAATTTGCTGCACAGTAGAAATGATGATGATGAAGCTGATGATGTGTTCTACTGTGCAGTCAATGATAGTATTTTACGTCTCTTCAGACGGAGGTGTCTTTTCCTGGGACACCTCTTCAACTTCTTCAATTTATTCCGAAGGCGTACTAGCAGGAGGAACTGGCTCTTTTTTGCGAGGCTGAAAAAACATTGTGATCGGAAGTTGTTGCCGCTGCTTCTTTTTTCGATCCAAGAGCATCCTGTAGGGAGTCGTGATGTCATCGACCTTGTTGCAGAATTGCATCGAGCGAACCATATCCTCGTCCCACTCTTGCAACATTTCTTTCGCCTCCTTCATATGGTTGCAGAACTTGGCGAGCCGTTCTAATGTTAAGCCCGTTTCTTCTACATTTTCTTGGGTCTCTTCCTGGGTACCCTCACTCTCTTCCTCACTTGCCGATTTCGTCAGGTCTTCGAGGTCTGCGTCAGTTAGGGGCTGGGAATGGCAGTCCAACAACTCGTCGACGTCTTCAGTCGTCATGTCGCCAAACCCGTCACCCCCAATTATGGCAGCCAACTGCACAGATTTCCGTATTGCAGAGTGTTGGATTTCCGACGGAGTAAATCCCTTGTCGTCGTAAACAATATCGGGCCACAGCTTCTTCCAGCTCGCATTTACGGTTGCAGGTTTCATCTCTTGAAGTGCCTTTTGAATATTCTGCAGGCACGTGGCTATGGTGTACTGCCGCCAGTACGCCTTCAAGTTGAAGTCTTCATCCTCGTCATCTTGGGCAGCATCCACACACGCAACGAGGTCCGCCAAGGTATTCTTCGTGTAGAGGGCCTTGAACGCCCTGATAACCCCCTGGTCCATTGGTTGAATTAATGACGTGGTGTTGGGTGGCAGGAACTCAACCTGAACGCCCTCACGCGACAGGTCAGTTGCGTGTCCACCAGCGTTATCCATAAGGAGAAGGATCTTGAATGGCAAGCCCTTCTCTAAGAGATATTCATGGACTTGCGGGATGAAACACTGGTGGAACCAGTTGGAGGTCAGCATCTTCGTAATCCATGCTTTTTGATTATGCATCCAGTACACGGGAAGGAGATTCTTATTTTTGTTTTTCAAAGCGCGAGGATTTTTCGACTTATAAATAAGTCCCGGCTTTAACAAAAATCCAGCAGCATTGCCACACATCACGAGGGTAACGCGATCCTTGAATGCCTTAAAGCCAGAGGCTTTGGCTTCCTCTTTGAACAGGAAAGTTCGCGACGGCATTCTCTTCCAAAACAAGCCGGTTTCTTCCATATTAAACACTTGTTCCGGCTTGTATCCACCTTCAGCGATAATGTTCTTGAAAGTCTGGTTCACGTAAGTTTCAGCAGCGGCAGTGTCAGCGGAAGCAGACTCCCCATGCAGGGAAACGCTTTTCAGGGCGAAGCGTTTCTGAAACTTCGCGAACCATCCTTTGCTGGCGGAAAAACGTTGTTTCTGACGCTGGGAATCAGTGGAGGTCCCTGGTTGAGGATCATCTACATCATCATCTTCTTCAGCATGGTCGCCATCGTCGTCATGAGGTTCCTTTGCCGCAAAATTCTCATACAAGCTCAAAGCCTTTGTTCGGATGGTGTTCGTATCCAACGCTATGTTCTTCTTCCGACAGTCGGCAATCCACACAGCTAAAGCACCTTCCATGCGTACGATCGTTTTATTACGCGTTGTAACGACTCGCTTCGCTGATCTGCTAAAGGTGATTGCAGCAGTCTTTCTAATGTTCGCCTCGTCCTTCCTGATGTAGCGAACGGTGGATTCGTTGATGCCAAAATGGCGGCCGGCGGCCGCGTAACTTCTACCATCTTTTAACATGTCGAGAAGCGTAACCTTCTCAGCTATCGTCATCATTCTTCGGTGGCGTTTAGGCTCACTACCAGCCTTACTAGAAGCAGAACGCTTGGGAGCCATTGTAACAGAAAGTTCAACAAAAAGTTCAACTTAAAACAGTCGCACACAGCACAGATTCAACTTCACAAACTTAAGAACGTCTACTCAGCAATACGCGGAAAGAGAAAGTGAACGATGCAGTCCCGCGAGAACTTTGATGCTGCGGGTAGAAGATGCGGGCAAAACACCAATCACAGGCTAGATAACAAAACTTGAGTTTTGATTCGTCATCTATCAGCGCTTGAACCAATCACAACCCGTCTTATACAGTACTATGGTGCGTTGGTTACTCATAGAAGATGTCCCGCGCACACTGAACGTACGTAGATTAAGTACAATACCGTAATAATAATAAATAATGATAATAATACTGTACAGTAATAATAATAATAATAATGATTAATAATAATAACAATAATAATTTTATTAACAACAACAACAATAATAATAATAATAACAATAATAATAAAAATTTACGTACGTACGCTATTTTACGCCTCTCTCTCTCTCTCTCTCTCTCTCTCTCTCTCTCTCTCTCTCTCGTACGCTTACAGTACTTATTCGAAATGTGATTTTTGCAACAAAGAATATTATTGGATGCAGTACTGTACTACGTACGTATACATACAAAAGATTCATGGAAAAGAAGCACATCCATTACAGTACACACCATTCTAATATGGTATGACTGCATCTGATTTGCGTTTCATGTTCGATTTAATTTTACTACGTACTGAATTATCGTATGATCACATTCTCTTTTCGTGTTTTATTTCTTTCTGTGCTGAATTATATATCATATGTAATGCAATGAACAATCAGTAATAGCAGATATTACTATAATTACAGTATTAATGGAATTACAGGTAACAAAATATCGTATTTGGTTATCTTCAGATTTCGCGGTATTTTCGAATTTTCCGGAAAATCCGCGATATGTATATATATATGGGTTATGGGAAAACCCCGCGAAGTGGTGAATCCGCGATTGTCGAACCGCGAAGTAGCGAGGGTTCACTGTACATAAATTCCCGAGCTCTAAAACTCACCTGCTTTATATTACATAATCTGATGTACAATAGAAAAGCTCTGACCTCTGAATAATATGCATCTCCCAGACGATAATATATATGAATACTAAATATCTAAAGGTCTCTTTAAGTTAAACTCAAAACAAAACTGGTTTCTTACTTTTCTTTTAACGGGAAATATTCTCAAATCAGCCTCTTACTTTGGTTATTAGTCAAGGGATATGAACAAAGCACTGAAAGCATTGTTTATCGAGATGATACATACTTTACAAAAATAAATATATTCTACAATAATAGCAATTCAACAGTAATGAACAAAAAAGAAATGAATCACTTGAAATCTAAATCTGAACTAGACCTTAGACTTAGACAAATAAAAGACACTTGAACGAATTATATATTCACATTTTTCACTAAAAATTATCTTATGAAATTATGTAATTTTGACAATCAATGAAAAAAGTTGATATTTTAACAGTATAGAGAATAAATCAAATTCAAACTCACATATACGTAACTGTTACTCTTATGTTTTTTGGGCTCACAAGAGGTTAACAAATGGTTAAGCAAAAATAAATACACTTCACTGTTTAACCTAATCTCACAGGGCCAGTCACAATAACCAATTATTTTTCATAATATAACTGTATTCAAATATACATGGAACTTCTCACAACTTAAACAACAGAAATTCCAATATTTGAACAAACACTATTCACATTTGAGAGAAAACACTATGCACTTTTTAGAGGAGACACTGTGCACGTTGGAGAAGAGACACTATGCACGTTGGAGAGCAGATACGTAATGAATGGATAGATGCTGGTGAGAGGACTAGTGGAAGCACAGATCCAGTTCGTTTCAGCTATGCATTTGATGCATGTGTACATGGTCTGGGCTAGTTCTTACAAAGTCAAATAACCAACTTGGCAGATTTGAAGTAGGATACTATCGTTGGTCAACAAGGTAACAATCTCAGCTAGTTCCTTCCACCTCCTCCAGTAACATAAAAAAAAGAGTAAGTTCTAGTTGAGAACCTTCCTGCAACTTTCAACCCCAGTGAAACATGACGCAATACCTAGCATCAGTGTCATATAGCACACCTTTTAACAGAAATTTCAATATTTGAACAAACACTATTCACATTTGAGGGAAAACACTATGCACTTTTTAGAGGAGACACTGTGCGCGTTGGAGAGGAGACACTATGCACGTTGGAGAGCAGATACGTAATGGATGGATACATGCTGGTAAGAGGACTAGTGGAAGCACAGATCTAGTTCGTTCCAGCTATGCATTTGATGCATGTGTACATGGTCTGGGCTAGTTCCTACAAAGTCAAATAATCAACTTGGCAGATTTGAAGTAGGATACTATTGTTGCTCGACAAGGTAACACTCTCAGCTAGTTCCTTCCACCTCCTCTCATAACATCGAAAAAAAAAGAGTAAGTTCTAGTTGAGAACCTTCCTGCAACTTTCAACCCCAGTGAAACATGACGCAATACCTAGCATCAGTGTCATATAGCACACCTTTTAACAGAAATTTCAATATTTGAACAAACACTATTCACATTTGAGGGAAAACACTATGCACTTTTTAGAGGAGACACTGTGCGCGTTGGAGAGGAGACACTGTGCACGTTGGAGAGCAGATACGTAATGGATGGATAGATGCTGGTGAGAGGACTAGTGGAAGCACAGATCTAGTTCGTTCCAGCTATGCATTTGATGCATGTGTACATGGTCTGGGCTAGTTCCTACAAAGTCAAATAATCAACTTGGCAGATTTGAAGTAGGATACTATTGTTGCTCGACAAGGTAACACTCTCAGCTAGTTCCTTCCACCTCCTCTCATAACATCGAAAAAAAAAGAGTAAGTTCTAGTTGAGAACCTTCCTGCAACTTTCAACCCCAGTGAAACATGACGCAATACCTAGCATCAGAGTCATATAGCACACCTTTTAACAGAAATTTCAATATTTGAACAAACATTATTCACATTTGAGAGAAAACACTATGCACTTTTTAGAGGAGACACTGTGCACGTTGGAGAAGAGACACTATGCACGTTGGAGAGCAGATACGTAATGAATGGATAGATGCTGGTGAGAGGACTAGTGGAAGCACAGATCTAGTTCGTTCCAGCTATGCATTTGATGCATGTGTACATGGTCTGAGCTAGTTTCTACAAAGTCAAATAACCAACTTGGCAGATTTGAAGTAGGATACTATCGTTGGTCAACAAGGTAACAATCTCAGCTAGTTCCTTCCACCTCCTCCAGTAACATAAAAAAAAAGAGTAAGTTCTAGTTGAGAACCTTCCTGCAATTTTCAACCGCAGTGAAATATGACGCAATACCTAGCATCAGTGTCATATAGCACACCTTTTAACAGAAATTTCAATATTTGAACAAACACTATTCATATTTGAGGGAAAACACTGCACTTTTTAGAGGAGACACTGTGCGCGTTGGAGAAGAGACACTATGCACGTTGGAGAGCAGATACGTAATGGATGGATAGATGCTGGTAAGAGGACTAGTGGAAGCACAGATCTAGTTCGTTCCAGCTATGCATTTGATGCATGTGTACATGGTCTGGGCTAGTTCCTACAAAGTCAAATAATCAACTTGGCAGATTTGAAGTAGGATACTATCGTTGCTCGACAAGGTAACACTCTCCGCTAGTTCCTTCCACCTCCTCTCGTAACATAAAAAAAAAAGAGTAAGTTCTAGTTGAGAACCTTCCTGCAACTTTCAACCGCAGTGAAACATGACGCAATACCTAGCATCAGTGTCATATAGCACACCTTTTAACAGAAATTTCAATATTTGAACAAACATTATTCACATCTGAGAGAAAACACTATGCACTTTTTAGAGGAGACACTGTGCGCGTTGGAGAGGAGACACTATGCACGTTGGAGAGCAGATACGTAATGGATGGATAGATGCTGGTGAGAGGACTAGTGGAAGCACAGATCTAGTTCGTTCCAGCTATGCATTTGATGCATGTGTACATGGTCTGGGCTAGTTCCTACAAAGTCAAATAACAAACTTGGCAGATTTGAAGTAGGATACTATCGTTGCTCGACAAGGTAACACTCTCAGCTAGTTCCTTCCACCTCCTCTCGTAACATCGAAAAAAAAGAGTAGGTTTTAGTTGAGAACCTTCCTGCAACTTTCAACCGCAGTGAAACATGACGCAATACCTAGCATCAGTGTCATATAGCACACCTTTTAACAGAAATTTCAATATTTGAACAAACACTATTCACATTTGAGAGAAAACACTATGCACTTTTTAGAGGAGACACTGTGCGCGTTGGAGAGGAGACACTATGCACGTTGGAGAGCAGATACGTAATGGATGGATAGATGCTGGTGAGAGGACTAGTGGAAGCACAGATCTAGTTCGTTCCAGCTATGCATTTGATGCATGTGTACATGGTCTGGGCTAGTTCCTACAAAGTCAAATAACAAACTTGGCAGATTTGAAGTAGGATACTATCGTTGCTCGACAAGGTAACACTCTCAGCTAGTTCCTTCCACCTCCTCTCGTAACATCGAAAAAAAAGAGTAGGTTTTAGTTGAGAACCTTCCTGCAACTTTCAACCGCAGTGAAACATGACGCAATACCTAGCATCAGTGTCATATAGCACACCTTTTAACAGAAATTTCAATATTTGAACAAACACTATTCACATTTGAGAGAAAACACTATGCACTTTTTAGAGGAGACACTGTGCGCGTTGGAGAGGAGACACTATGCACGTTGGAGAGCAGATACGTAATGGATGGATAGATGCTGGTGAGAGGACTAGTGGAAGCACAGATCTAGTTCGTTCCAGCTATGCATTTGATGCATGTGTACATGGTCTGGGCTAGTTCCTACAAAGTCAAATAACAAACTTGGCAGATTTGAAGTAGGATACTATCGTTGCTCGACAAGGTAACACTCTCAGCTAGTTCCTTCCACCTCCTCTCGTAACATCGAAAAAAAAGAGTAGGTTTTAGTTGAGAACCTTCCTGCAACTTTCAACCGCAGTGAAACATGACTCAATACCTAGCATCAGTGTCATATAGCACACCTTTTAACAGTAATTTCAATATTTGAACAAACACTATTCACATTTGAGAGAAAACACTATGCACTTTTTAGAGGAGACACTGTGCGCGTTGGAGAGGAGACACTATGCACGTTGGAGAGCAGATACGTAATGGATGGATAGATGCTGGTGAGAGGACTAGTGGAAGCACAGATCTAGTTCGTTCCAGCTATGCATTTGATGCATATGTACATGGTCTGGGCTAATTCCTACAAAGTCAAATAGCCAACTTAGCAGATTTGAAGTAGGATACTATCGTTGCTTGACAAGGTAACACTTTCAGCTAGTTCCTTCCACCTCCTCTCGTAACATAAAAAAAAAAGAGTAAGTTCTAGTTGCGAAACTTCCTGCAACTCTCAACCGCAGTGAAACATGACGCAATGCCTAGCATCAGTGTCATATAGCACACTTTTTAACAGAAATTTCAATATTTGAACAAACTCTATTCACATTTGAGAGAAAACACTAAGCACTTTTTAGAGGAGACACTGTGCACATGGAGAGGAGACACTATGCACGTTGGAGAGCAGATACGTAATGGATGGATAGATGCTGGTGAGAGGACTAGTGGAAGCACAGATCTAGTTTGTTCCAGCTATGCATTTGATGCATGTGTACATGGTCTGGGCTAGTTCCTACAAAGTCAAATAACCAACTTGACAGATTTGAGGTAGGATACTATCGTTGCTCAACAAGGTAACAATCTCAGCTAGTTCCTTCCACCTCCTCTCGTAACATCAAAAAAAAAAAAAGAGTAAGTTCAAGTTGAGAACCTTCCTGCAACTTTCAACCGCAGTGAAACATGACGCAATACCTAGCATCAGTGTCATATATCACACCTTTTAACAGAAATTTCAATATTTGGACAAACATTATTCACATCTGAGAGAAAACACTATGCACTTTTTAGAGGAGACACTGTGCGCGTTGGAGAGGAGACACTATGCACGTTGGAGAGCAGATACGTAATGGATGGATAGATGCTGGTGAGAGGACTAGTGGAAGCACAGATCTAGTTCGTTCCAGCTATGCATTTGATGCATGTGTACATGGTCTGGGCTAGTTCCTACAAAGTCAAATAACAAACTTGGCAGATTTGAAGTAGGATACTATCGTTGCTCGACAAGGTAACACTCTCAGCTAGTTCCTTCCACCTCCTCTCGTAACATCGAAAAAAAAGAGTAAGTTTTAGTTGAGAACCTTCCTGCAACTTTCAACCCCAGTGAAACATGACGCAATACCTAGCATCAGTGTCATATAGCACACCTTTTAACAGAAATTTCAATATTTGAACAAACACTATTCACATTTGAGAGAAAACACTATGCACTTTTTAGAGGAGACACTGTGCGCGTTGGAGAGGAGACACTATGCACGTTGGAGAGCAGATACGTAATGGATGGATAGATGCTGGTGAGAGGACTAGTGGAAGCACAGATCTAGTTCGTTCCAGCTATGCATTTGATGCATGTGTACATGGTCTGGGCTAGTTCCTACAAAGTCAAATAACAAACTTGGCAGATTTGAAGTAGGATACTATCGTTGCTCGACAAGGTAACACTCTCAGCTAGTTCCTTCCACCTCCTCTCGTAACATCGAAAAAAAAGAGTAGGTTTTAGTTGAGAACCTTCCTGCAACTTTCAACCGCAGTGAAACATGACTCAATACCTAGCATCAGTGTCATATAGCACACCTTTTAACAGTAATTTCAATATTTGAACAAACACTATTCACATTTGAGAGAAAACACTATGCACTTTTTAGAGGAGACACTGTGCGCGTTGGAGAGGAGACACTATGCACGTTGGAGAGCAGATACGTAATGGATGGATAGATGCTGGTGAGAGGACTAGTGGAAGCACAGATCTAGTTCGTTCCAGCTATGCATTTGATGCATATGTACATGGTCTGGGCTAATTCCTACAAAGTCAAATAGCCAACTTAGCAGATTTGAAGTAGGATACTATCGTTGCTTGACAAGGTAACACTTTCAGCTAGTTCCTTCCACCTCCTCTCGTAACATAAAAAAAAAAGAGTAAGTTCTAGTTGCGAAACTTCCTGCAACTCTCAACCGCAGTGAAACATGACGCAATGCCTAGCATCAGTGTCATATAGCACACTTTTTAACAGAAATTTCAATATTTGAACAAACTCTATTCACATTTGAGAGAAAACACTAAGCACTTTTTAGAGGAGACACTGTGCACATGGAGAGGAGACACTATGCACGTTGGAGAGCAGATACGTAATGGATGGATAGATGCTGGTGAGAGGACTAGTGGAAGCACAGATCTAGTTTGTTCCAGCTATGCATTTGATGCATGTGTACATGGTCTGGGCTAGTTCCTACAAAGTCAAATAACCAACTTGACAGATTTGAGGTAGGATACTATCGTTGCTCAACAAGGTAACAATCTCAGCTAGTTCCTTCCACCTCCTCTCGTAACATCAAAAAAAAAAAAAGAGTAAGTTCAAGTTGAGAACCTTCCTGCAACTTTCAACCGCAGTGAAACATGACGCAATACCTAGCATCAGTGTCATATATCACACCTTTTAACAGAAATTTCAATATTTGGACAAACATTATTCACATCTGAGAGAAAACACTATGCACTTTTTAGAGGAGACACTGTGCGCGTTGGAGAGGAGACACTATGCACGTTGGAGAGCAGATACGTAATGGATGGATAGATGCTGGTGAGAGGACTAGTGGAAGCACAGATCTAGTTCGTTCCAGCTATGCATTTGATGCATGTGTACATGGTCTGGGCTAGTTCCTACAAAGTCAAATAACAAACTTGGCAGATTTGAAGTAGGATACTATCGTTGCTCGACAAGGTAACACTCTCAGCTAGTTCCTTCCACCTCCTCTCGTAACATCGAAAAAAAAGAGTAAGTTTTAGTTGAGAACCTTCCTGCAACTTTCAACCCCAGTGAAACATGACGCAATACCTAGCATCAGTGTCATATAGCACACCTTTTAACAGAAATTTCAATATTTGAACAAACACTATTCACATTTGAGAGAAAACACTATGCACTTTTTAGAGGAGACACTGTGCGCGTTGGAGAGGAGACACTATGCACGTTGGAGAGCAGATACGTAATGGATGGATAGATGCTGGTGAGAGGACTAGTGGAAGCACAGATCTAGTTTGTTCCAGCTATGCATTTGATGCATGTGTACATGGTCTGGGCTAATTCCTACAAAGTCAAATAATCAACTTAGCAGATTTGAAGTAGGATACTATCGTTGCTTGACAAGTTAACACTTTCAGCTAGTTCCTTCCACCTCCTCTCGTAACATAAAAAAAAGAGTAAGTTCTAGTTGCGAAACTTCCTGCAACTCTCAACCGCAGTGAAACATGACGCAATGCCTAGCATCAGTGTCATATAGCACACCTTTTAACAGAAATTTCAATATTTGAACAAACTCTATTCACATTTGAGAGAAAACACTATGCACTTTTTAGAGGAGACACTGTGCACGTTGGAGAGGAGACACTATGCACGTTGGAGAGCAGATACGTAATGGATGGATAGATGCTGGGTAGAGGACTAGTGGAAGCACAGATCTAGTTTGTTCCAGCTATGCATTTGATGCATGTGTACATGGTCTGGGCTAGTTCCTACAAAGTCAAATAACCAACTTGACAGATTTGAGGTAGGATACTATCGTTGCTCAACAAGGTAACACTCTCAGCTAGTTCCTTCCACCTCCTCTCGTAACATCAAAAAAAAAAAAAAAGAGTAAGTTCAAGTTGAGAACCTTCCTGCAACTTTCAACCGCAGTGAAACATGACGCAATACCTAGCATCAGTGTCATATAGCACACCTTTTAACAAGTTATATATGATTTTGTAACCAAACTTAGTGACATAATTTTAATTCTTTAGAAACGCAAATTTACATATATGGAACTGAATGAAATACAACTAAAGGAATGACGAAAGTCTTTTATAGTTTACGTGTATTTAATTAAGCCTACATGAGTGGAACTCACCTTAGGCTACACCTAATATACAAATGAAATACGTGAATAAAATATTCTGTTTTAATCTATCCCTGCCACAATTTTGTATATCTTGGAAAAGGTGGGGTAAGGCGTTATTACTACTTTTGGTTCACTCATCTTCTATTTCTCGATCTTATGTACACATAAAAAACACACACACATACGCACACGCACACACCAACGCATTCATACACACACACACACACACACACACATACGCACACGCACACACCAACGCATTCATACACACACACACACACACACACACACACACACACATATATATATATATATATATATATATATATATATATATATATATATATACATATATATATATATATATATATATATATATATATTATATATATATATATATATATATATATATATATATATATATATATATATATATATATATATATATATATATATATATATATATATATATATATATATATATATATATATATATATATATATATGTGTGTGTGTGTGTGTGTGTGCGTGTGTGTGCGTGTGTCTGTGTCTGTGTAGGTATGTTTGTTTATGTGTGTGCGTATGTGTGTATGTGTTTTCATGTGTATGTAAGGTCGAGAAATAGAAGTAAAGTGAACCAAAAGTAGTATTAACGTCTCACCACACCTTTTCCAAGATATACAAACTTGTGGCAGGGATAGATGTAAAAAAGAAACGCAAAAAGTGGCTGCTGTTAGCGAAGGCTGCAGTAAAGCTCATGTCAATACATGACGGATTTTTGTTGAAGAGAATAAATCCGACGGTGGAAGACAGCTTTGTTGGTTTCTTAGGATTGATTCATCCATAAACATGCGACAGTCTGAGATGATTCAAGGAAATGTTGCTTCGCTCTTCCCATCTTCAAAGAAATGTCGTCGTTGAGATATTTTGGAACGAGCCTTTCTCACCTTCGATCTGACCTTCTTACCGTCTGCATGTCTTTTTTTCTTGGTTACAAGTGTCTCTTTGTTTTCTATTTTAGTTGATAATATCTAATTAGATTAGCAAATTGTTGGTAGACTTTAAACATAAAATCGTTGATTAGCCCTATTGCAAGCGTTAAACATTTATGAAAATAAAAATTTATTAATATGATATGTTAAATGATAAGGTTATATGGTATCTATCACCATGCTTCTTTTGAACCTGATTAGCGGTCTCTTTCTCCGATTAAACTAAAATATCTCTCTATAAAGCATTACAATAAATTCTATTGATCTATTGATCTATTTTCTATGAAAGTTGACGCCCCCCCCCCAAAAAAAAAAAATAACTAATAGCCAGGTTTCATAGAGTTTTATGATTGATTTTTTTGTTTGGAAGCATGGCGAGTACAGTTTATCTACTTATTGGAATTAAATTTACAATATTATTGGGTACAATTTAATTTTGCTATTCGCGATAAGAATTTATCATCATTACATCAAGCTCCTTGTATAGGAAAATATACTGTAGCTAGGCGCAAAGGACTTATATCCGGGTATTGATACATTCAGAGTTATTTTGGGTCTGCTTGTGAAAAATAAGAAAAAGAAAAAAGAATGTACTTAATTACACAAAGGTATGCGGAAAGAATTTTTTTGGTGTACATACACACAAAAACTATCTCTTTCTAACAACACTTGGATTTATTCCCTCAACTATTGTGCAGTCATTTTTTTCGACGAATGTATATCGTGTTACCGAAAAAAAATAGAATAAAAGAAAGTTGAATAAAATTCCTGCCCTTCTAAACCAAAAGGAAAATGTGTCTACTGTTATGGAATTGGAAGTTCATTCACTTTTAAGGACGCAAGCTATATCATTAATAAATAGTGAAACGTTTTATTTTAATCAAAATTTCATAATAGTTGAAAAATCATATTCTGTAACATGTTAAGAAAAATATTATGTTTTTTAAAAGTCCGTTAATCTTTGTAAACTAAAGAAAGTAGAAATAAACCTATTGATTTTAATGTTTTCCTTTAATGGTGTCACCTTTTGTTTTTAGATAAAGTATTCTGTGAATGTTAATTGATGAACATTCAATAATGTACAAGCGAAGTCAGCTCTACAGAAAATGATTAATAACCTTGATACCTGGTGTTTTGCGGAGAAACACATAAATTTACTTTCAAAAGCAGCCAAATGGGTGTGAGAATAAAAAGTCATGCCCTTAAAGATAACAATAAGATGGTGAGGCCCTGAAGTTTGAATCAACTCCACTTGCATTAAGAAATGAAGCAGATATAAAATTTTGAATGTTAAAACTGATAAAATCTTACAAACTTAACTAATTGAATAGATGGGAGATTACATAATAGTAGCTTAAGAGTAATGAAATCACAAAGGATGCCAAAATGTTTGCGTTTATTTATTAGTAGAAAAGAATGAGTGTTTGGTATACATTGGATTACTGTAACGGTTTTCCTTTTTTTTTTTTTTTTTTTTTTTTTTTTTGTCTAATCACTTGCTCCTCCCTGCAACTTGCCTCAGACGGCTCTCCCTCCTTAGGAGTTTAACCCTTTGAGTACGACTCCTACCCGAACTTGTACGTGCTGCCATCCCCGATGTCGATGCTTTGCCCATGAAAGACCTGATGACCAGAGTCAACACCCCAATGGACAACCACTTCACCAGCTTCAAAACTTCCATTAACACCTCCACCCATGAAAAAGAGGACAATTATTCAATATCGTCCAAACTGACATGAATGTGGTGGAACACAAGCTTCAATGTGGCTACCAAGATGTAAGGTTCTAACAGTGAGGTTATATGAATACAATTAACTTTATTAAACGGACAACAGCTTAAGAACAAACACTTGCTAGTAAGTTTATCACAATATGTCAATCAAACTAAAACATGAGCTAGCATTTTGCACAAGTTGGTCTATTATCTGCGCAGGGAAGAACAAGTGATAAGAAAAAAAAAAACAAAAAAACAATACCAATACAGTGTACATGCATGTATGAAACATTGTGGTACATGTCTCCCCACATAAAAACTGCATATTTATGATATAAGGTGCCCTGCTCTCAAGAGGTGCCCTGTAGGCAGGTCATCTTGCAGAAGATATGCGGGTTTTATGTGATCAATGGAGACAAAGTCTTTTTTGCCACAAATGGTAATCAAGGAAGTCTTCGATGTGCGATGGATCACAAGGAGAGGGCCCGTGCAAGGGGAAGTTAGCAGTGGCTTGCTAGTGTTGTTGAACTGGATGACGTGTATGGCTGAGCGCAGATCACTCTGTATAACTTACTTTGCTGGGGGCTTGTAGGTCTGGCAATGTGGAGTAAATTTCCCCATAACATGAAGTTCATGATGGAGATTATAGGAGGAGGTTGCAGACGAAAATAAATCAAAAGGCACGATCAACGGATCTCCTTACACCCTTTCAGCTACCAAGACATTCTGGACATCTTTAAGAGTGATCCTTAGTCCCAGGAGGAACCAGTGAAGCTGATAAAACCAATTGGTGTTATTGCAGCGGGACATCAAAGCTGCTTTGAGAGTGCAATGAAAACGTTCACCCTTTCTGATTATGGCAGGGTTATTGGTAGTTTTTGGAAGTAGGGTGATGCCAAGGAAATTTGCTAATGATGTCCACAATTGAGAGGTGAAAGTGGTACCTTTCTCAGAAGTATTACCGAATCTAGCTATCCACCATGAGAATAAGGCAGATGTACATGGAGCTTATGCTGCAGTTTCCATGGGAATGGCTTCAAGCTAACAAGCGGAGCATTAAATTACAGTAAACAAGTAATGATGTCCTTGTGATGTTAGTAGTGAACCTACTAAATCGACGTGAATGTAGGGAAAACAATGCTGAGTATGAGGAAAGGTGCCCATTCCTGAATCCTTGTGTCTCTCTACTTTCCAAGATAGCATTAAGTACAGGAGCAAAGCCTTACCATAGTAATCTTGTGGTCTCAAATAAACTTCATTTTCCGTAACTGTGCAGTAGATCAGCGTAAGGTATGTAAAAGGCTATGAATGAAACCAAACATCTTTCGGTGCATGGGAGCAGGTATCCATGGTTATAGTCTACCATTAATGAGGTAAAACAAAAGACTGTTGTTGGAGTTGTTGAGGGCAACATCTTACCAACGGCGGAATGTGCACGATGTCCTACATGCTCGGTACTTTGGGTCTTTTTGTTGGACTTCTGCCAAGGCGTTGTTATCCTATACCAGGTGAATGGTGACCAATGTGTTTCTTGACAGGGTAATAAGATTCATTTTCCCCTGGACGTTTTGAAGGGTACAATTGTATTCAGCAATAGCAAAGAGATGTCAGCATTGATGTTCAGATTATCAAATGAAGGCATGGACCAGAAGCATATGATCCATGCAGATGACGAAGGGCGTACCTCTTAAGAAGTGGAGAAAGTGACAGACAGCTAAATGCTCAACCAGCAATTTGCAATAGAGTAGCCATGATCCGTCTTGAACAGTTTTCTATTGAAAAAGGCAATTGGCGAGGTGAGCCATTGAACACCTACTCCAGTAGAGCAACTATAATGACGTTGCTTTCATTGATGGAAACAATGAGAGGGCCATATGGCACAGTAAAAGTGAGAGCAGTAGCGGTTGATAGGGCATTTTTTCCTTGCCAAAAAAAAAAAAAAAGCCTTTTTTTTTTAAAGGGGACCCTACTTCAGGTCTTTTGGCTTGCCCATAAAGGAGCCTTTGAGAGGACAAGAGTAACGGCAATGGTAATTATTTTTTATTATGCCCAAGAATTCTTACAATGCTTTGATGGTCAAAGGCGTCGAGAAGTTATGAATGGATGGTACCTTATCACAGAGGACCTGAGGCGACCTTCCGGAGTGACATGGTGTTCTCAGAATTATATTTTATTGGCACCAAAGGAAAACTTGTCCTACTGAACTACAAGGCCGTTCTGCAGTTAGTGATCAAGAACAATCCATAGGTGAGACAGTTGTTCCTCTTTGGAGGAAAAAAACACAAGTATGTCGTCAAAGTAAAATATGCAGAATGGGAGGTCCCCTAATAAGCCATCCATGAGTTGTTGAGATGTAGCCTTAGCATTACAAAAGCCAAAAAAAGGAGTAATTGAATGTGTATGTACCAAAAGGAGTGGTGATATTGGTCTTGGGGATGTCTTATAGGTACATGGGCACCTGATAATACCCCTTTAATAGGCTTAGGACAGAGAAAACCTTCACTTTGGGCAAGTAGGAGATTACAGTGGCAATGTTTTGGAGTTGGTAATGCTCTGGTCTGTCTGCATGTTAAGGCACTGATTATCCCCTAAGGGTGTATGGAGCCATCTTTCTTCTGTATAGTGTGTAAAAGTGAGGACCTTGAGCTTGAGGCCTTTTGTCAAAGGCACATTTCTTTAAATTCGGAGAA
>NC_090725.1:197582169-197589303 GCF_036898095.1 Palaemon carinicauda
CATTTAAGATTGTGTGGAATATTTCCAAGATAGTATACGAGTGAGTTTCGGTGATTTAGGTAATCGATTCTCTTGGTGCCTAGGCTAAGTTGCTTATGGAGCCTTAGTATACTTTCTCATACTCCCCGGTTGCTTTCTTTTCTTCGGAGAAGGTCTGCAATCCCTTTCCCTCTGTTTAAGCCTTGGGCTTATCCCTAAGTGGTTTTTTCCGAATTTATTTTCGATAAAACTATACTGGGGTGTTACTGTACCTTCCTGTTCCAGTAAGTCTGGTTCAAAGAGGGACAGAAGAACAGAGTTTTTTAGTCTGAGTCTGTGTTTTTCTGGCTTGGGGTAGTCTCTCCCTCGCTGGCCTGACACAGACAAAGGTGGCTTAGCCTCCTTAGGTCACTACCGAAGGTTTCTGTGGATATGATTCCTTCTTTTGTGATCTACCAGACTAGTCCTTGTTGCTGTTCTCGGGGGAGGATAAGTTTCTTTCCCTGGGAGTGGCAACACCTTCCTTGCTTTGGTGCTCTGGGATCTGGCAAGTATTGCTGGCCTCCCCCCTTGGATCTCCCTTAGGCTAAGATAAGTTTCTTGGCTGCGGGTGATCCGTCACTAAAGCAAGGTTGGTAGGACCCTCTTTTGTCCCTTCCCCCTCTATCTCAGTAATGGCCTAGCCATTACAGTACTGTACGTCGTTCTACATCTGGACCTAGAATAGGTTAGGATGTGGAATTGACTCAGCCCCCTGCCGGCCGGCAGAGCTGCCGGCCGGCAGAGCTGCCGGCCGGCAAGGGTCTTATATTTTGAGTGCCGCCCGGACCTCCCTTGGTCCCTCATCCATGCCTGCCTGTAGAGCCAGACGGCATTGGTCAGGAAGCCTGAATTATATTCTCCCCTTCCTTATATGCACTCTTTCGGATTGCCTGGCTTGGAGGTAGTGTACTCTCTCATCCCGGCATCCATCCTATTTTTCTTCTAGTGCTGTTCCCAACCTCTGGTTCTTTTGCTGCCGGCTGGCATCGGTCCTGTACCTTTGCCGGCCGGCTAATGTCAGCCCTTGTCTGCCGGTCACCAAGAGTGTGGCCGGCAGCTGGGTACTACCTTGTGTAGTTGCCGGCTGGCAGCCATTGCCGGCCGACATTGGCTGTTGCCGGCGGCAGTTGCTGCCAGCCGGCACATGCACTTGAACCAGAGTTCTGCCGCCTTATAGCTGTTAAGTAGTATACTTTAAAGCTAGTTATGGTGTGTGCCGGCCGGCACGTATCCTCCTATACTGTACTAGTATTCTTCAGTATAACATATACAGTAAGAAGAAAACTATGGTATGGGTTTTGGTACAGCACTGTGTGTTCTAACACTTTTGTGTTTTCTTGCACAGTCCTTTGCTGTTGCCCTACAGAAAGGAAAGTGAGTTCTTTCCTGTCTATTATCCAGGATTTTAAAATCATTGCTTAGGTGTGAGCTCCACCTGTTTACTTTGGAAACCTTGCATTGGTTACTCTAGAAGAGATTAACCATTTGATTTTATTATCTGGAAGGCTACAACAATGGGTTGTGAGGGAAACACAAGTGTGGTGTCTTCCTTTATGAATTGTTATACTATACTATGCATATCCAGTGATACATAGTTCACTTGATACTCATGGAAATTTCTTCTCTTTACAGGGGGGACCCCCCGAAGTGCGGAAATGTTTTCTGCAACGTCCGCAGCAAGAACCTCTGCGGACATGAGTTCTGTAGGAGACACGCAGCATGCGCTGTCTCCAAGGATGATCTCCAGTATTGGGACCCTCAGGTATGTATTGTGTGCACTAACCTGATTACTGAGGCCTTTGATTCCCCTAGGACGGCGTAATCAAGGGATATAGCAAGGGAGAAGCTTCGTACCTGGGTAAGGGGCTTCCAAAAGAACACCTTGGCCCTTATCTTCCAAGTGAGAAGATGAGGGGCGTATCTTTTCCCTAAGGCATCAGCTGATGCAGTGATTCCCCAGCCTCAAGAGGAGATCCCCCAAGGTCAGATCCAGGTGGATGCTGAAGTCGCGGTCGCGATGCAAGACATCCAGTTAGATGACAGGATGTCTGACGTGGACGAGCGTTTGGAAGAAGACCTCCTGGCAGAAGGCCAGGATGAAGTTCAACCCCGGGACGTCGTAGAGGAAGAGGTCGACGAGGTGTCGGCTACTCCGGTTCAGATTCCGGAGCCTTTTCCCTCAACATCGGCCGGTCTCCCAGTAGAGCTAGAACAGGCCCTCTCTTCGATTGTTGGAATGATCCAACAAATGCAGAAGGAGAATCAGGAGAAGGCGGCTGCTATGGAACGGCGGATGCAGTGCCTTGCAGAATTACATGGGCCCCAGAAAAGGCTCAATGTGAAAGACCTTCCCTTGTGCTCAGATGCTAACCCATGGAGGTATGCTGAGCACATGCCAATGACGACTGGAAAGATCGTCATCTCGGATAAGCTGGGCTCAGTTCCCCTAGAGGAGGTGGAAATTCTGGCCCAGCAAGGCATCATATTCCGGACTGTTATGTCCGGCTGAGGAAGGAACCAGCTTCAAAGGAGGAGACAGAGCCGAAGGAGGTCATAGTGATGGACCATACTAAGGCTCAAGCTTTGCTTTCATCCTCGTTGAAAGAGAGGGGCTTCTCTAACTCAAAAGTAGCTGCATTGAGCAAGAAGCTCCCTTCCTTTGTGTCCTCTCCTGCTAGAGCCTTCCCCTTTTTACAGAAAGGGTTTGCGGCTGTACTAAAAGCAGTCGAGGCCGACAAGCCTTGCCCCTCCCTGAAGGAGTGTAAACCCTTGTCGCTGGCCCTACCTATGGACCACAAAGACTGGAAGGACGTCCATCTTACGTTCTCAGTTGGGAAGTTGGAGGTGACGTCCGGCGAGGACCTCCCTAAGCTGTCTGACTTTCTCTTGCAGAGAGAGTTCGAGACAAAAGAAAGACTGGCTGCCTACATGTCTCTTCAGACTACTCTTGAGACGATGGCAAGTGACCCCAAGGTCCATGAAACGTTCATGGTGGTGGCCAAGACTCATCTGGCCACAGTGACGAAGGACCTTTATGGCTTCGTCAAAGCGAGGAGAGCTTGTAGGGAGTTCGTGTTCACCTCGGCTACGGTGAGGCACGAGCCAAGGAAACTAATCTCCTCCAACATTTGGGGCAAAGACCTTTTCCCTACCGATTTGGTCAAAGAAGTAGTTGATAAGGCCGCCTTGGAGAATAGAAACCTTCTCCAGAAGTGGGGCCTGGCTATCAAAAGAAAGTCTTCCCCGGATGAAGGTCCTCAACCAAAGAGGAAGACTATGAGGACTAGGCTACCGTCTCGGCCAGCCAAGCCTTTTAGACAGCAACAGCAACTGCAATTACCCTTACCTCCAGTGCCCCAGATCGTGGCACAAACCCCGACCACTTTTCAGTGGGTACCCCAGGCCGTGTCGACACAGTCCACGGCATTCACCCCATCGTTCGAAGGGCAGTCTACTTCCTTTCGAGCAAAGCCTAGAGGGGCAGCCAGAGGCTCGTCTGGGCGCCCCTCAAGGGGAAGGGGATTCAGGGGTGGTCGTGGTCAGGGAGGCAAGACCTCGGGACAGCAGTCCAAGTGGGATGATACCGGTAGGAGGGAGACTTCTGAAATTTCGGGATCGGTGGACCTTCGATCCCTGGGCCACAGCCTACTCAAGAATGGACTGGGCTGGAGCTGGTACAGCACTCCACCCCCGGGCCTTCGGGTTTTCCAACACTCCACCCCCGTTCTGGAGGAGTACGTTCAAGAACTGTTGGAGAAAAATGTGATCCGAAAGGTGAAGTCCATCAAATTCCAAGGGAGGCTGTTTTGTGTTCCCAAGAAAGACTCGGAAAAGCTCAGAGTCATTCTGGACTTGTCGCCACTCAACAAGTTCATAGTGTATTACAAATTCAAGATGCTAACACTGCAACACATAAGGACCTTACTGCCCAAGAGGGCATATTCCGTCTCTATAGACTTGTCAGACGCCTATTGGCACATTCCAATCAACCGTCGACTCTCCCCCTACCTAGGGTTCAGGCTACAACGAAGATTTTTACGAAGCTTGCGAGCGTAGCTCTCAAACAATTACGCCTAAAGGGAATTCAGGTAGTAGCCTACCTGGACGACTGGTTGGAGTGGGCAGCATCCGAGACAGAATGCTTGCAAGCTTCCAGTCAAGTGATCTAGTTCCTACAGTACCTAGGTTTCAAGATCAACAGATAAAAGTCTCGACTTTCTCCATCTCAAAAGTTCCAGTGGCTGGGAATCCACTGGGACCTTTTGTCACACCGTTTCTCCATCCCGGCGAAGAAAAGGAAGGAGATAGCGGGTTCTGTCAAGAGGCTTCTAGATTCCGAAAGGATATCAAGACGCGAACAAGAGAGGGTACTGGGCTCTCTCCAGTTTGCTTCGGTGACAGACCCATTGCTAAGAGCACATCTAAAGGATGCAACCGGAGTTTGGAGAAGTTTTGCATCAATCGTGCGAAGAGATCTGAGAAGACCAGTTCCGCTTCGGCTACGTACTCTTCTCAGGCCTTGGTCCCAAGCCAGTCTTCTAAAGAAGTCGGTTCTTCTTCAGCCACCTCCCCCGTCGGTGACGATTCACTCAGACGCCTCGAAGGAGGGATGGGGACGTCACTCTCATCGGAAAAAAGTCCAGGGGACTTGGTCCAAGCTATTCAAGACCTTTCACATAAACTTTCTAGAAGCTATGGCAGTGCTCTTTACCTTAAAGAAAGTTTCCCCGCGTCACTCGATCCACATAAGGTTGGTGATGGACAGCGAGGTAGTTGTGAGATGCTTGAACCAACAAGGATCGAGGTCACCACCTCTCAACCTGGTGATGTTGGCCATCTTCCGATTGGCGGAAAAGAAGAAGTGGTACCTGTCGGCAGTTCACCTTCAAGGAGTCCGCAATTTGACAGTGGACGCTCTATCCAGGTTCACACCGATAGAGTTGGAATGGTCCTTAGACGCAGGATCATTCTCCTTCATTCTGAATCAAGTCCCAGAACTGCAGATAGACCTCTTTGCGACGAAAGACAACAAGAAGTTGCCCCTGTACGTGTCCCCATATTAGGACCCCTTAGCGGAAGCAGTGGACGTGATGTCCCTCAACTGGAACAGAGGGTCCAGGATTTATCTGTTCCCTCCTCACAACCTTCTGTTGAGGGTCCTCAACAAACTGAGATCCTTCAAGGGGGGTAGCGGCAATAGTAGCCCACAAGTGGCCGAACAGCGTGTGGTTTCCCCTGGCATTGGAACTACAGCTGAAGTTTGTACCGCTACCAGATCCAGTTCTGACCCAGCGAGTCCAGAAGTCGACTGTCTGCGCTTCAATTACAGAAAACCCGGACCCTGCTGCTCATGAATTTCTCTCCCTAGCGGTGAGAAAGCGTTTCGGGATTTCGAAAGCCAGCATAGACTTCCTAGAGGAATATAAGTGCAAATCTACTAGAAGGCAATATGAGTCATCTTGGAGAAAATGGGTGGCCTTTGTCAAGGCGAAGAATCCGCAGGAGATCTCGACAGACTTCTGCTTATCTTTCTTCATCCACCTCCATGGTCAAGGATTGGCAGCTAACACGATTTCAGGCGTGTAAAGTCTGCCTTTGACAAGACCCATTCTATATGCCTTCCAGGTCGACCTAGGTAACGAGTTCTTTAATAAAGTTCCGAAAGCCTGCGCTAGGCTCAGACCTTCAGCACCTCCAAAGGCCATTTCATAGTCTTTAGACAAAGTTCTTCATTTCGCTTCCCTGTTGTGCAATGAAGAATGTGCGTTAAAGGATTTGACACAAAAAGTTATTTTCCTATTTGCACCTCGCGTCCGGGGCCAGGGTTAGTGAGATTGTAGCCCTCTCGAGAGAGGCAGGGTCGTGTTCAGTTCCTGGATGGGGGAGAACTGAACCTGTTTCCGGATCCTACGTTTCTCGCCAAGAATGAGGTTACCCACCAACAGGTGGGGGTCCCTGGAGAATCTGCCCTCTGAAAGAAGATGCATCTCTATGTCCAGTAGAATGCCTAAAGGTCTATCTTCATAGAACTTCAGACTTCAAGGGTGGTCAACTATTCAGGGGAGAAACATCAGGCTCAAATTTATCTCTGAATCAACTCAGAGCGAAAATCACATATTTTATTCGCAGAGCGGATCCTGACAGTACACCCGCAGGTCACGATCCGAGGAAAGTTGCCTCATCCTTAAATTTCTTTAATTGTATGGATTTAGAACATCTCCGTTCATACACTGGCTGGAAGTCTTCCAGAGTGTTCTTTCGCCACTATGTGAAGCAAGTAGAGGAACTAAAGAGATCTGTGGTAGCAGTGGGTCGCGTCGTTAACCCTACTGTTTAACTCTGCGAGGAACAGTGGTTTTAATTGGGACGATTAATTCCAGGGTGAGTGTGTAGTTACATACCGTACTACAAACTAAGTGAGGGCACTGAGTTGCCCATGTAGACTGTTCCATTTCCAAAGGTGAACCTAGCATAAGTGCAGACATGTGTGCCGAGCGTTTCTAACGCTAATGTCATTGATTTGTAGTACAGACTTTTATGACTTTGATACCTCGGTATCTTAAAAGTGGCATTTAATGTGTTTTCTTTCAGATAAACAATTCTGTTCACTATCATACTTATGCTTAAAGTTTTGGGTTATCCTCTTCTTATATATATATATATATATATATATATATATATATATATATATATATAATATATATATATATATATATATATATATATATATATATATTATATATATATATATATATATATATATTATATATATATATATATATATATATATATATATAATTGTGGTTAACCTGTCTGTTTATTGTCTGTCAATGAACTTGTTCTTGAGAACCTTGGGTCTCCTTCACCTGTGTCAATTTATTGGTATAATTGAGCATTCATTCTATGTACCTTATCTGGGATAATTCTAATAGAATTGTTCCTTTATGCAAGCTATGTTGCATTGGTTTATGCTTTCCCTTAACGGGAGGACCCCGTCCCATAAGGGGACGATGGCGGTTTTACTAGTTTCCTTCTATGCGGATATAAACCTTTGTCCAATACAAGTATTGTGCGGAGAACTGGTCGATATTTCATATTGACGCAGTGGTTCGT
>NC_090725.1:197604803-197642303 GCF_036898095.1 Palaemon carinicauda
ACTTTATTTGTAAGTTATGGATGATTTTATATCATGGCGCCCATCCTGAACGCCATCAGGAATTTTTCCTATCGGTTCTCAATCTGATATATCCATCAGATATATTTTACTCCCCTTGAGTTAAAACTAGGCCACTTCAGACTGAACACAGGACCACCCTCAACCCTAGGATCGTCTATTTAAATGTTTTTTTACATTCAATCAATCTTAACATCTAATCTGTAAGAGCCTAGTAGCTATCATTTCTGACTCACGGTTCATGGACCAGAAGTTCGAGCAATCACAACCTGACTATCCCAGTGAGCTGTGGATGAGAGAGTGGGAAACCTATAGGCTTTCGTGCTGATTCATTAGCATCCATTGCCTAGCCATCCTTGATCCTAACTTGGTTTCAGATGGGACTTGCAGGATCTAGATAAACAGTTCTAACACTCACGTGACACTGTAACATCATCGTTGCCTAACATGCCACAAGTCCACGGATCTATCTCATGAGGCATATGGAGTTATTTTCCGAAAGTAGCTTTACTGGCCCTAGTATATGATTTTATAAGAAATGCCAGTGAATATACCAATAAGCTTATAGATTATGTCAGTTTTGAGTCTAATATATAAATCATACTCTCAAACAATACAACTATTATAATTACTACATTCTAAATTGTACAAGCTGAATGCTATAAACCCTAGGCCTCGAGCAGGGATAACAGGTTAGTTACGAAACTGAGTATATGAAAGTTTTCTAATGAAGAGAGTTACATATAAAATGAAATGAATAAAGATTCAATAAAGGACAAAAAACTATTAAAAAGAGAATTTGCTAAAAAACATTAAAAACGTAAAAATCATTAATGTATCAACAGCCTAAAACTATAGTTGTTGCACATTTGCTCTACCTTTCTATCGTAAAGTGCAAAACCTTTAAATTTTTAAGAATTCCACAAAAATGAAGAAAATTCCAAGTCCAATTTATGATTGACGGTGTCAAATGCCTTTTTTATCACAACTTCACTTACCTCTAAGGAACTTCTTATAAATCATAAGGAGCCTTGGCTTTAGGACATCGTAAAGATTATCACTGAAATGAGTTGATCTTACAGCATGTGACGCAATGATTTGATAAGCATTGTGACATGCATGAAGTAATTTTTCCCCGTAATTTCACAGTCTTTGAGGAATTTAAAGATGCTTATATCTGGCCCGTTGGTGTTATCCTGTGTATTATTACAACCTTAAACTGAACAATTTGGAGCATTGGAAATCAAGACCCCTTTTGTTTCGACTAGTTTTCTCAAACTAGAAGTGACTGTCTCGGTTCACTTAGCAAAGGCAAATAGCACCAGGCAAGATTGGCGTCACTGACATCATATTTTACCATCGCTTGTGAGTGTTAGACCTATTAATCTAGATCTTGATGGCTTGGCTGCTGATCATATGTAAAATATACACTGACGGTCTCTAGAAATTTGTCCTGTTATTTGCCCTTGCCGGTCACCGATACCCTTTAAATACATAATCGTGTCAATGACCTTAGATGTCAGGATGCAAGAAAACCACAAATCAAACAATCAACTTTTAAACACATAAACAATGCATGTTGGCTTCCTGCCATCTCTATCACAAGCTTCTCCTAGGTATGGAGGCAACATTCCACCTTTGTCTTTTAATTTCAGTCCTCTACTATAGCAGTTTCACGACAAACACTTAATCTAGACACTTAAGGCTTTTCTAAGTTACAAATTATTTTCTTTATTTCTCTAGTCTTGCACTCTTCATAGTTAATCTATACAGCTCCTGTATTGTACTGAATAATATTATGCTTATTCAATTCCAGTAGTCTCACCTTCACTCTTAAACAAAGAAAAAAACGTCTTTTCAACCATTCCTCCAGGAAATACTCATAGATTGATCAGATATTCGATTGCCCTTGTGCCACTGCATTGCATTGATTAGCTTGTAATTGTATCAATTTATGCTGTTTGTTTCAATTATTAACCTCTTAACCAGTCTTTCTATAATATTAACAGTAATTTCCAACAATAATTGTCAGTCATGAATGTTAGTATTCTTGCATAATCAGTTTCTCCATCTCTTTCGTCTTCCACGTTCAGCAAAACCTCAAAATACCTAGGACTAAATTCCTTACATAAATTATTCTTTTATATATACCATATTTCAAGAATTATTTGTTTACTACCTTTCTTTTCTGCATTCACTCCAAGGTATACAAAAAGTCTTAATCATCCCAAGTATCAAGCAAGCATTTTCCTCCCATTTATATAAAATGCAATTTTTTCAACGTTAAATCATGACATTATCCTTATCTTTATTTATAGTCCTGTAATCCTTTGCAAAAATTCGTTCTATGTTGTTACCGAGACTCAAAGAACCTCTTTTATATCTCATCACTTGAATTTTAACTTCATCTTACACGCTGATGACTACAAAGGTTTCTACCTACTTTATTACTCCCTCGTAGAATTTAATCCTTCGTATTTTTTTCCCCGAGGCATTTACTTAATGAATAATCTTATTGGCTCTTCTTCACCTTCTGATATTCAGCTTAAGTTTCCATCTATCATAACGTATGCTTTGCTTCAAACAAGTATTAATCTTAAAAGTCTAGATGTGTTTTAATCAAATATACATTGTTAATTATGATAGTGTTGATGAAAGGATAAAGAATATCAAGGCATTTAGATAGAACCCTAAAGGATAACTCCTTTTAAGAAATACCAACTAATAGCCATAAAAGAATTTCCCAGTGAGACCCAGTGATTCGTTTTCATAATTCATGTAGATTTTTTTTACACACACGCCTCCGCCATATATATATATATATATATATATATATATATATATATATATATATATATATATATATGTGTATATGTATATATATATATATATATATATATACTGTATATATATAAAATATATATATATATATATATATATATATATATATATATATATATACATATATATATAAACATACATATATATATATATATATATATATATATATATATATATATATATATATATATATATATATATATATATATATATATACTGGTCCTTATAATATATGCTCCTATTAAATGATCCGGTATCTGCGATAACATTGCACTATGCTTCTCTTACAAAAAAAAAATCGTATGCTCTAAACCAGAGTACTTTCTAATTTCCGACAGTACATTTGATTAAAAGAGTTTGTCCTACAGTCAATAATTTATATGTTAATCTGTCTTGGCTCTTTGCATTTTTGCTTTGTCTTTTGGGTGGTAATATTTTCTCCTTAATACTCCTTTAAGCTATTTCCGCATTTCTTTTCTTTAACAATTTTATTGGGTATATAATCTATGATTTTGTTCATCAAACTATCTGCCTTACCTCTAATTTTTACAATAACCAATAACCTACAACATTATGTATTTTCCATTTAATACTATAACTAAGGTTCCCTATTCATCCTTAGAAAATGACTAAAATTATACATAACAATATTAGGTTGACAGCACCATTTATGTTTTCATTTAGCTTTCACCAAACTGCGATATTGATGGAAACAGTTTATGGCCTTAGACAATCATATGGTTTGGGTTTTATCCTGCAAACCTTCAAGAGATCTAGTTTGCTTAAATTCAAATGTTCTAGTAAAGATCTAAAATAAAATTTTCTTGAACTTCAATCCTTACTTTTCTGTTCCATGAATTGTGTTAAATGTCATTTGAAATCGATTACATGCTGCATGTAAATAAAATATACACTTTTCATCATAGATTTCTAACTTTATTATTCCATAGTAACAATCGCATTATTCCGTTTCTGGTACTGCGTGAAGCGACAATGTTGCTTTCAAGATGAACAAGTATTGTTTCAGTATTAGAGATAGTATTTACCCATGATTTTGCAGTGTTCTTTAATACATTTTATTTGCATTCCTAGAGATATTTGTTACATAACCAGGCACTTATCCATTTTACTTTACACTCGTTTCTTTTCAATCAAAGATAGCAATATTTCTGGTGTTCTATATTAAAATGAATAGTCAGTTGTATTGCCTTTATATACATATAATTTTTTTTTCTAAACAGTTCTAACAATTTTTGTGTAGTTCAATTCGTTTAATACCACTTGTTTCATCCGTTAACTTTAACAGGGCATAAAATATATTTCTGATGAAAGATTAGTTCAATTCTTACAATTTCCTATACCTATAAAACGTCTTTCTTATTTATTTATATATCATAACTGTTACTCTACACCAGCTTTGTTAGTTATCCTTCACATATCACAGTTTTACTACAGTCCGTTCTTTCCTATTCGGAAGCATATTATGTACTTAATTTTCTTATGTACATTTTCCGAAATTTCGTGCAGTATTCAAGTTTCTACGTCACCTATACTTTTTCATAAACTGTGATGACATACTTCTTCAAGTAGTCAGTAAACTGTGATATTAATAAGAGTTCAATGGAAGTGAACATTAAGAAATAAGCAAAATATTGTGACTAGCGATATTACATATATTATACTTCGAAGAAACCTTTATAGCTTTTATCCCTAAAAGTGTGATCCTCTTGTTGCTGATTCAAAATTGATTTAGACAGTGAAAGTGTACAGAGACATAGATATTATAAATTCAATTTGCTGGTTAGTAACAGTTACGTTCCTCAAAATTTATATCTAGTTCATAAAATATCATTAAGATACTCATTTAAAACTCTGTTTTATTGTTATAACTAAATTACTAATAGTTCATAAGGTATCTCGTACTATATACTAAAGGTCATTTGAGAAGATTCATATTTTACTGAACCTTATAAACACAAATCTAAAAGATGATATTTTTTTTGGCAAAAAAACTAAACGATTGTTTTAAAAATCAAGATGTTAGTTTATTGCTAAAATTAAAGAACCGCTTGAAGAGTCCTTTCCCTTTTGGATTCAGTGGAAAACGTATTTGTCTCGGGAACAGAAAAAAAAATCGGAAGATTTGGCACAGAGTATATATATATATATATATAAATATATATATATATATATATATATATATATATATATATATATATATATATATATATATATATATATATATATGTATGTATGTATGTATATATATATATATATATATATATATATATATATATATATATATATATATATATATATATATATATATATATATATATATATATTTATATATATATATATATGTACAAATGATAAATTTTGCACAATTCAAAGTGTTTTTCATATTTCAAATAAGCCATATATATTAACACTCTAAGTCTGGTTTCCCTTAACAACTTCAGGATCAGAGCCCCAGGCGAAATCACTCAAAGTCTATAGTATTTGTCTGGCTGGGCTTCGAACCCTGGTCCAGGATACTTGTGTGACAATGACCATACCACTCAGTGTGAGAGGTATGGTCAATGTCACATAAGTACCCTGGACCAGGGTTCGAAGCCCAGCCGGAGAGATACTATAGTCTTTGAGTGATTTCGCCTGGGGCTCTGATCCCAAGGTTGTTAAGAGAATCCAGACTTTAATGTGTTGACATATATGGCTTATTTGAGATAATTATATGTATGTATATTTATATTTATATATATATATATATATATATATATATATATATATATATATATATATATATATATATATATATATATATATATATATATATATATATATATATATATATATATATATATATATATATATATATATATATATATATATATATGTATATATATATATATGTGTGTGTGTGTGTGTGTGTGTAAATATATATATATATATATATATATATATATATATATATATATATATATATATATGTGTGTGTGTGTGTGTGTGTGTGTGTGTGTATATATATATATATATATATATATATATATATATATATATATATATATATATATATATATATATATATATATATGTATTGTTTATGTGTATATGTATGTTAAGAATAAGTGGATAAATTTTGCAAATAATTATTCTTTGTTAATAACATTATTTCACAGAAACCATGTCGTTTAACGTAACCTATGTAATTTACAGAGCCAGACGGAATTAAAGAATTAAAGAAATGCCTAACATAATATTCCTGCTATATCTTAACTATGTTCCATAAACCTGAAATATAAAACATTTCTTCAGCAAATAATAAATTAAACTGATTTTTTTCTCCGCAACTCTCTGATTAAGTGTTTGTAATATTTCCAACTTTAATGAAAACTGGCTGATAACTAGGGCATATATTGTGCAACACGTATAACTGCTGTTTATTCCTTATTTCTACACTTGAAAATTTGACGTAAAAAACGGTAAAATTCTGGAATATATGTTGCCAGGCATTTACCCTGTTTAAAACGGATATATTGACGTCAAAGATTGATATTACGGTCACCAACCTATGAGAAATAATAATAAAGTAGGGTGAAAATTACGATCGCCTCTATTTTACCGAATCACGGCTCAGAACAATATATTTCTACGTAGATTATCCGATTGAAATTGCTGTTTTTTTACTTTGTAGTAATTTACCAGTTAGAACTAAATTTAACTCATCCAATAAATTGATAATTTAACTCATCCAATAAATTGATATGATATGACAGAGAAACATATTATCTTGTATTATTAAAAGATTCTTTTTAAGCGTTGTTATCACATTATTCGTGCTTTTATATATAATCATGTTTTTTATATCTGGCAGAGTCACACACAAATTGCATACATAGACATTTGTTAAGCCATAAGAGCCTTAATTTGTTTCCATCTCTGCCTGTGTTTGCGTTTCTGCTGTGTATCAAGCATCTCTTGATGTAACAAAATTAACTTAAATCACATGTGTTCTTCTTTTAGACTGCTTGATGATCTTGCTGGTGGAAATTGTTTGGCCAATATAAATTAAGATTTAGTATTACATCTACGATAAGGAATCATCCTAGATTATACCATTAGCCCGATTTCACTCATTCCTCAGTTAAACCTTCATCTCTTTTATAATTTTCGAAAATATAACGCTTTTACTGAAGTGGATATTTGGATTGAAAGGGAATTTTATTCTATATCATGATTTTCATTTTAACTGAGGGATTGCTTTCTCATAGAAAATCATAGAATATCAACTTTTGTTTTTATTATAATCCATGTATATACGTATATTCTCTTCACTTGTTTGTTCCAGTTTTTCACAAAATGACACTTTGACATAGTCTTATTTACGTAAATTTATTCTCACTTTAGCCAAGGGGATGAAAGCTCGACAAGAACTAATCTGAGCACATCATCACTTTTAACATTATATGTTGCTGAAGATTTTAACAAATGTCATGAAAACTTTTAAAGCTCGGCAGTTTGAAGACTTTAGTCAAGACGTTCTTTAAAAAAAAAAAAAAAAACAGTTTTACTTCCTATCATAATCTGATGACAATGCTAAGATTCAGTATTATTTATATATCTTATTTACCGCTACACCTCTTGGTTCACCTCTATAAGAACTGCAACCAGTTGTTCTTGAAGCCAGGTCATGGCTTACTTATTTCCATGAAATATCCTTCGAAAATGTCTTTCTACGTTTTTTATATAGACTAAAGTAGTCACTTAACGACTGGTATTCCGAATGCTCGACTAGATTATGATCTGTAACACAAATAACGTGTTATAGTTCAATATCACTAGTTTCAATGACCTCGGCAAAGGAAATGATAAATTAAGATGAGATAGAACTCGACGAGTTGAGGTATTTAAAGTTTACAGTGAAGCTAAAATACTTTTGTTTGTTTCGATTGCTGTTTTTTTCTCATTCCATTCTATTTTTTTGCATTTTTGTCCTATGCATAATAAAAACTGGACATTAACCTTTGTAGTAGAATAGACTGCGTTGGTAAATGAATTCGTATTTGTTTTGAGTGTTTTTGAATACAAAATGTTGGATACAGGGTGACACAAAAAAATAACGGTCATCACCAAATAACGAATAACTTCCAAAATTTTATTTAAATCAAAACAAAACTTTAGCTACATTAGGTCAAGCCTATGTAGCAGACATCCCCAAAGTTTCAAGTCTCTACAACAAAAAGTCTGTCACTGGCTCTCCAAAATGTGCTCCAAATGAGCTCCCCAGCGCTGCAGGCACATTTGGATTCGGCGGGCAAAGTTCTCCTTGACCCTCCACATTCCTCCCTTGGGATCACTCTTATTGCTGCTGTGATTGTTGCCTTCAGGTCAGAGAGTGTCTGGGGGCTATTTCCATATACCCTGTCCTTAAGGTATCCCCAGAGATAAAAATCTGGGGGGTTCAGGTCCGGTGAATGTGGCGACCACTCCGGGTCCCACCTGATCAGTCAGCCAGGAAAACGCTGCTGTAGGCATGCCAAAGATTCGTTTGAAGTGTGTGTAGGGGGGAGGGGGGGGGGGGCACCATCCTGCTGGAACCACTGGAGGACCCTGACGACTCCTCTCCGCTCGTTATTGTCCTTGCACCAGAATGGTCCAATGATGCCATGTTTTGAGATGGCGACCCAGGCATTGCACTTCACCGAGTGTAATGGCCTTTGCAGACAGTGCTCAGGGGGTGTGCTACCCCAGAAGATATTGTTCTTCGAGTTCACGTGACCTGACAACAGAAAATGTGCCTCGTCGAAAACCAGACATTGTCAAGGAAGTCTGGCACATCGTCAATCTTGTCGCAAAACCACTGGTACATGATCACTCGCTTGATCATGTCTTCAGGTGTAAGCTTGTGTTTAATCTGTATCTTGTAAGGATACAGGTGGAGATCTGCGTTCAAAATTCTCCGCACAGACTCCCGATTGATTCCAAGCTCCTGACTTCACCGCCGCACAGATTTTTGCTTGGGCTGCGGACAACAGAGTCTCTGACTGCAGCAATGTTGTGTGGTGTCCTTGATGATTTCGGTCGTCCAGAGTGTGATTGTCTGTTAGTGTCTTTACAATTGAGGTTATGCACAGTCCCATGGGTTCTGAACTTGTTGACCCATCTGTAGATTATTGATGCCTCAACTATAAATGTCTTTTCCTCAGTAGTCCATGGCATCTCGAAGGTCGAATTTGGTAGGCTCTTAGAACATTAATTTTTCTTGATAAATCTGAAAAATAAAAGGAATTGATTATTTATTTCAAAAGTTATTCAAGTTTATGTGATGACCGTTTTTTTTTTTTTTTTTTTTTTTTTTGTCACCCTGTATATAAACTCCTGGATGCAGAATCAGAAATCCATGGTAAAGTATTTAGGCACTACGTTTTAGGTTCTGATTAGTGTAATATTCTTATGAATTATAAAATATAGAGCTTCAAGATTAATTAAACATTTCCCTGATTTTCTCATATATCATAATTTTTCCTTGCTGCCACTAGATCAGACTAAAAAAATTATTCTGTGAAAATTATAATTTTTTGTTCATTAAAGCATTCATATTCATTACGATTATGGGTAATTGTTTGTATCGAGATATAAGGTCACCAGAACGCTTATTGAATTACATAAAAACATAATTACAAGGTACAGTGGGACTGAAGTTGTATTTTTACTTCTACATTGCAAGGATGCCTTAATAAAGTGTCAGGTGTAGTGTTCTATTATTTCTTACTTTTTTAGTTCAATTGTATACTCAATCATGTAATCAATACCATATAATAGCACAATTAAAGCAAGGATTACTCTATTATCTTTTTTACTCCCCATTAAATTATTAGTCATGATAGACTTGAGTTATTTATAAAGTTAAATGTTTCTCAATTTAAAAAGAACATCGGCATAACCCATCTGATGGTTTTCTGGGTCTCGGGGAGCTGGTTTAATGAAAAAAACATCAGTGTTTAGGGAGAACATTTATTTCAGGGGGAGGAATGGGAGGGAAGGAAGATTCTAAAGCCAGCTTCATCCAATGAGCAGACTTGACTCATCATATTTTCTTCATTTAGGGCCATGTTGCTGTAGTTGCTTTTAGGAACCAAGATAACTATACACTTAAAAATTGGCCTTAAAAAACAGTAAAGGATTGGCAACATTCATTCCAGGATTTTTATCGTTTCAAAAACAGATATATTGATGTAAATAAGTGATATTATGGTCGCCAACAGTAAAAGATAATAACAAAGTAGGGTAAAATTACTGTCACCTGTATTTTACTGAAATACGGCTGAGAACAGTATATATTTGCAAAGAAATTTCGACTAAAATTATGGTTTCTTTCCTAACTGTATTTTTTAGAATAGTAATAAGATTGATTCTCTTTTTGCATCATTGTGGATTTAATCGTTATATGGGTATCTATAGAAACCATTGAAATGTGAAAATCCCTCATAAGATATTATTTAATTGGTTTTCAAAGATATATATTCGCATAATTTTTTTCTTCTCCAAAACTACACTTCGGCGTCGTGAAGTTGCACCAAAAATAGAACGTGTGCGGGATACCTGCTTGGATTTCCGGGAAACTCGGTGCGGTACAGAGATATGAAGTATTTGTCTTCCAATTTAATTACTAAGCACACAGATGACTAACACTCACTACATGTTTTGTCTGAATTTGCTAAGAAAAAGAAAAAAAAAAGTTTCATATTTTCTTGCAGTCATTAGAAACAATTTTTCCTTAAACAAAATTCCATTTTAGTGTTAAAATATATAAAAAAAAGGAAAAATCAAAATTTGTATTATTATTAAATCTTGCATTAACCATATAACACTTAAAAAACAAACAAGACTAAAACATGACCAGCCAGTAGTGGCTAACTTACTAAGGTACATTGCAGATATAGAGCGCCTAGACGGAATATATGAATCATTTTACTAAAGCACTGCAAACACAAACCGATCAAAATATACATGTACAGAGAAAAACCAAATTGATTATACTAACGCACTAAAATCACAAACAGGATATCAAAATATATAAATGCAGTGAGAACATAAATCAAAATTACTGTACCAAGGCTAATGTACCAACTGTGTTTCACACAATTGTACATAATTCCTTTTGTATATATTATGCTTGTATCTTCGCTCCTCCCTCGCACTAAAACGAACATGAAAATTCATGTCTGGTTTTTCCTCTGTAATATTGTCTGTCTTGTGAACTTGAGGTTTTGTATATAAGGAGAGTGTTCCACAATAATATAACTCAGTCGTTTCCAATCTGCCTTTGAGTTCACACCCTTACTCGGCGCCGTCACATTGGTGACCCCGGAAGTCGACTCGCTCCCACTGCCTTCCACCCCCACCTCCCTCGCCCCTCCATCGTTGGTACTATGACGGAGGCTGACTCTACTCCGGCAGTTGGCACTGCGGCCGCCCCATTGAAACTTTCACCGTTCGCCAGCGGAGAAGCGTTCGCTTGGTTTCAACGCGCTGAAGTCCACTTTCGTATCAGGGGCGTGACTCGCTCAACCACCAAAGCGGATTATGTTCTCGCGGCGATACCCGAGGACACCTTCCCAGAAATATCCGACTGGCTTTGTGAACAAGGAGACACCCCAATAGCGTATGACGCCCTCAAATCATACCTTCTGCAGCAGTACTCGCCGTCGCCAGCCGCCCGTATAGCAAAGCTTTTTCAGCTCTCGCAACAACCGTTGGGTGACCAAAGGGCTTCGCTTGCCCTCAGGGAAATGACCAGTATTGCTCGCCTTCAACCTGCCGCAGACGGCTCTCCTCGTGAGGTGAACCTACTCCATGCCCTTTGGATACGCCGTTTACCTGAACCTGTGCGTGCTGCCATACCCTATGTCGATAGTTTTCCCATAAAGGACTTGATGACCAAAGCCGACGCCCTTATGGACAGCCACTTCAAGACCTCCATCAACGCCTCCACCCCTGACGACGAGGATGCCTATTCAACGTCAACCGAAGCTGACATGAATGCCGTAGGACATACACGCCTACCCCGTGACGTGCCGAAGCGGCGACAAAGCCGCCCACCATCCACCAATCACTCGCGCCTCAACGAACGACTTCTACAGCCACTTACTACCTCCCATCCGCCGCAGTTTTGCTTCTACCACTTCAGATTCGGGGCAACCGCGAAGAAATGTGCCAAGGATTGTCAGTGGCCAAAAAATGTGTAAGTAGGCCATCGCTTGTGGCGGTGGCCTCCCATGTTTCTAATCTTTTCTTTTTACAGGATGCAGGAACGGGCGTGCGATTTTTGGTAGACACGGGTGCTTGTCGTTCTCTTTTGCCAAGGAAACTCTTCAAGGCACGACGTAGTCTGTCTACATCTGCCGACGTCCCCTTGGTAGCTGCCATCGGATCTGCGATAACCACCTACGGTTACGAGAGCCTCACATTATCGTTCGTAAACGGTAAATTCAATTGGAAGTTTCTCGTTTCTGACGTCACAATGCCAATCCTCGGTGTGGATTTCCTCTCTCATTTCCACCTTCTGGTCGATGTCGCCCACCGACGATTGGTCAACGCAGACTCGTACTTGTCGACACCTCTTCAACCCGCCCCCTCTAACCTCGCTCTCCACATCAGCGCACCCACGGATGCCTACGCCCACCTCCTCACATCGTACCCGGAAGTTTTCCGTCCAGAACTTCGCCAAACGCCCACAGTTCCTGCCAAGCACAGTATTTATCACCATATCAAGACGACGGGACCCCCAGTCTTCGCAAAATTCAGACGTCATGCACCGGAACGATTGGCAGCCGCCAAATAGACGTTCGCCGAAATGGAGAAAATGGGCCTTTGCCAAAAGGCCTCCAGCCCATGGTCGTCACCCTTACACATCGTTCTGAAGAAAGACGGCTCCCTCCGTCCGTGCGGGGATTACAGGCGCCTGAACATGCAAACAGAACCGGATCACTACCCCCTCCCAAACATTGCCGATGTAACCTCCTACCTGCACAAAGCGAAGGTTTTCTCTACGCTCGACCTCCTGAAGGTGTATTATCAGGTGCCTATGAACCCAGAAGACATCCCCAAGACCGCCATCACCACTCCGTTTGGCACATACACCTTCAATTACTCTTGTTTTGGCCTTCATAATGCTGGGGCAACGTTTCAAGTCTCATGGATGGCATCTTAGCTGACCTCCCTTTCTGTGTATGTTATGTGGACGACATACTTGTGTTCTCCTCCTCAAAAGAGGAACACCTCCGTCACCTGCGCATCGTGCTCGACCGCCTGCAACAAAACGGCCTTGTAGTCCGGTACGACAAGTGTACCTTTGGCGCCAACGAAGTGTCATTCTTAGGGCACCGTATCACTCCTGAAGGAGTCCATCCCCTCCCTGAGAAGGTAGCAGCCGTTCAGAATTTCCCCACGCCCTCGACCGTCAAAGCTCTGCAGGAATTCTTGGGCATGATCAACTATTATCACTGTTTTCTGCCAGCCATTGCCGCCACTCTTGCTCCCCTCTACGCCTCCCTCAATGGCAAGCCAAAGGACTTGAAGTGGGGTCCCCTTCAAGAAGCAGCCTTCTGCAATGCAAAGAAGGCCCTATCAACTGCTGTGGCTCTCACTTTTCCTATCCCACACGCCACTCTCCTTCTCTCCACCGATGCCAGCGACGTCGCTATTGGTGCACTACTCGAGCAGGTGGTCAAAGGCTCGCCCCGCCCATTGGCCTTCTTCAGCAGAAAGCTGTCCAAGGCAGAATCGGGTTATTCTACCTTTGATCGAGAATTGCTGGCGGTGCACTTGGCTGTCCGTCACTTTCGCCATTTCTTAGAAGGTACACCTTCGTCATTCGCACAGACCACATGCCTTTGGTGCACGCATTCACTCGACAGTCTGACGCCTGGTCCGCCCGTCAACGCCGACATCTCTCCGCCGTGGCTGAATACAATTGCACCCTCCAATACGTCCCTGGGAAAATGAATCCCGTTGCCGATGCCCTGTCAAGAAACACATTGGCTGCCGTTCAACTGGGATTGGATTACAACGCCCTGGCTGAAGCCCAACGACAGGATCCAGAGTATCAAGCTTGTAGGACATCCTGCACGTCCCTCCGCTGGGAGGATTTTCCCCTCGTAGACTCCAACACCACCCTCTTCTGTGACGTCAGTACTGGTAGACCGCGACCTTGGATTCCTGCTCCCATGCACCGACAGGTGTTTGATTTCATCCACGGCCTTTCACATCCCTTGTGCCGTTCTACTGCACAGCTGCTGAAGGCAAAGTTCATTTGGTACGGCATTTCTAAGGATGCTAAGGATTGGGTCCGTGCCTGTACTTCTTGCCAAACTTCCAAAGTACATCGACACACGGATTCAGGAGTGGGCACCTTTCCTCAACCTCAGCGTCGTTTCGCACACATTCACGTCGACGTTGTAGGCCCCCTACCCACATCACAAGGACATCGTTAACTGTTTACCGTCATCGACCGCTCCACTCGTTGGCCTGAAGCCATTCCCATGGAAACTGCAACGTCCGCCTCATGTACATCTGCCTTACTCTCTGGATGGATTTCAAGATTCGGTATCCCTGAGCATATTACTTCTGTCAGGGGAAGCACTTTCACCTCTCAATTATGGACGTCATTAGCGACTCTCCTGGGCATCACCCTACATCAGACAACGGCCTACAACCCCGCTGCCAATGGAATGGTTGAACGTTTTCATCGCACCCTCAAAGCAGCTTTGATGTCCCGCTGCAAGGATTGCAACTGGTTTACTCAGCTTCCCTGGGTCCTCCTTGGACTAAGGACCACTCCTAAAGACGCCCTCGACGTCTCGGCAGCCGAAATGGTGTATGGCGACCCGTTGGTCGTCCCTGCCGAGTTTTTTCCTTCTACAACCTCCTCCGACGATCTCCAGCGCATACGTCACGTCGTGGGAAAATTTACTCCGTGCCGCCAGACTTACAAGCCCCCAGCGAAGCATCACATACCAACGGACTTGCACTCTGCAACACACGTCTTCCTGCGCAACGACACCAGCAAGCCACCACTAACGCCCCCTTACATGGGCCCTTTCCTTGTGATCCGACGCAGTCCGAAAGCATTCCTCCTAAACATTCGGGGCAAAGAAAACTGGGTCTCTATTGATCGTCTAAAACCTGCTTATCTTCTGCCAGATGACCCGCCTACAGTTCGCCTCTCTAGATCAGGGCGCCCTATTTAACATGTACAGTATGTCATTTTTAGGGGGGGAGCCATGTACCAACCGTGTTTCACACAATTGTACATAATTCCTTTTGTATATATTATGCTTGTATCTTCGCTCCTCCCTCGCACTAAAACGAACATGAAAATTCATGTCTGGTTTTTCCTCTGTAATATTGTCTGTCTTGTGAACTTGTTATGTCCTGTTGCCTTGAGGTTTTGTATATAAGGAGAGTGTTCCACAATAATATAACTCAGTCGTTTCCAATCTGCCTTTGAGTTCACACCCTTACTCGGCGCCGTCACACTAAAAAACCCATACAAGATGTCAATATAAACAAGTGCAGTTTAAAAAAACCATCAAAGTAACTACTAGAGCACCAGAACCACAAACAGAAGATCAAAGTATACAAGTACAGTCAAAGAAAGAACCGCAAAGTTACTATAATGAAGCATAAAAACACCTATATGAGATCAAAATATAAATTTAAAATGAAAAATGTCCGTACAGATACAAAAATAATGACCTGAAATATGACTGGCCAAAAAGAAAAGAAAATAAATAAATAAATAAATAAACTTGGGGTACCTGTCACTACTGACACTCCTTGGTTTAGGAGGATGGATTCTGGTGCAAGAAGTGACACTATCGGGAAAGGAGTGCCATGGTATGAACAAGTTTCTGGTATCCGATAAACAGACAACAACCTGGTAGACAACACACAACTATGGCCTACAGTAGATTTCACCCTACCTAAAAAAGAACTTTCAGGTCTTCTGCTACAATGAGAGATTTGCCGATATTTGTGCCATGGACTTCATACTTCTTGCAACACACAAGATATCAAGTCAGGAGTTCTTCCAGGTCTTACAGTCTATCTTGTAGAGCAGCCAGGGATTACGCAAGACTAACCCACATAACTTTATTTACCACTGCCTGGCCTTTATAGCAGTCTTGTAGAGATGGGTCAGCATTTCACTCTTGTTAATGTCAACCATTTTTCCATTGTAATAATAGATGAAATTTGGACAGGGAACCTCTACCATCTCTTGATGCTTATTTCAACAAACGTCTGACTTCATTTGTTCTATCCCATCCCCTGGCAAAAATCTGGTAACAGCACCGTTATCCTTCTATTGCTTGGAAAGAATCCTTTACAGAGAATATTCATGCTTAAGGGTTTAAAGGTCACTTGTGAATGACACAAACAAGGGGCATCTAAAGTTCCTAAAGACTGACAATATATGCATATGATCAACTTCTAAGACCCCTCTCCATCTAACTAGGATCAGGAAAGGCCAGACAGTGGCTGCTGGAAACTTCAGGGACTAGCGAACTTGAATGGTGTTGAACACCACCCAGCAGATTGCCAAGTAAGGACATTTATAGTAAGCTACCATAACCATATGAAAAGCTTTCTTGTCCATTCCTTTAATAGAATGAGTGGTGGTTAGCCATACATTCAAAGTACACTCAGTAACGTATTAAAATCCGCCTTATAACTCACCAGGTGCTGGTTGGGGTAAGAGCTCCACTTTGTTTATATGAAAGAGGAAATTGGTGTTGAGAGTCATCATTGAATTTGGGCTTGATCCCCAAAGACGTGTAATACCTTGTTATCAGAAGCTGAAAACAACAAAAAATAATAACAGCCATCATTATTATATAATCATAGATAATTCAGTGTAAATGTGCACCTTCTGGACCACTATGAAATCTTACTTACAGAGTGACTATTTTGGTAATTTTTGCTTTATGAATGCAACTCTTATAGTCCCTGGGTCGAGACCCCAAATTTCACATATTGGTACCATCTGAGGTGAATAATTATCTTGGGTATTTTGGACTTGTTATATGACTGTAGTTTATGTTTTGATGTGATAACCCTGGCATACTGGCAGCTTAATAGTGGTTATCACCATTTTTTTAGGGTACCATGAAATTGTAAAATTTTCGCAGCACTTTCATTATGTTTTTCTTTCATTTTCAGGTACTAATAACTTGGCTAACTTTTATTGAAAATAACAGAATAAGCCAACTTATGAAAGATAATTCAATGCTCTTTTTAATTTTGTAAGGTGAAGATATCTGTTTTTTAACATTTCTACCACAATTAACAAAATAATACGACAATTGATATCTCAAAAAGATATGCAATGTTATTGCAACAATAGTTTTTGACAGACATTCATTCAAATTCAAACAAAGTTTGAACATCTAAATAAAACATACATATTTTATACAATGTTTGACCTCAGTGGAATAGCACGTATTCAACATCTCATACAAAAATCATAACAAAGTCGGGCACAAAACTAGTTCAATAGTTACCGTCAAGCCAGAACCTATTATATATGTGGATTACAGGCTGATCATTGATGACAGAATTGGCATATAATTGATACTGTAGGCTTACATTTTGATTGATTCTCAGTAATTTTGTTGTATGCATAATTATTAGAAATAAGAAAATAACCACAGCATTAGCATATGGTCAAATCTGTAACGGAAAAAAATTACTCCTCATCGCTTTCGTCAGAGTCTGTGAGTTCCATTTGGTGTTTTTCTTCATTGTGTTCCACAACCTGGTTCTCACAAGTTTGGAGTCTGTATATCTTCATACATTTTAGACTGTTGCTGAGACATGTACAATTTGGCAATTTGCATGAGCACACACACTTGCAGGAAAGCATTTCCAAGACAGCATCAGGTGCAGCTGAGCCCTGCATCCATTCAATCGACAGTTTGCCGTCTTCGTCAGTTGTCCATTCATTGTTCTCTGGGCTGCGAACAACAGGTTCGTTCTGCAGGGACCTCCTCCAAATGGCTGCTTGGAAGTTGGCACGTTTGACATGCATAGAGGGAGTTTTCACAAGGAGGCAATTGACTGGATTCACTATCTCGACGTCTACCACAAAATAGCTGATATCGAAGATGGTTCACTTTTGTGGTGCTGGTGGAAGGAAGGTAGATACATCAGGCAATCTCTTGCACCTTTTTGAAGAGCTCTGGTGATACGTCCCATGATTGTCCCAGCTGAGTAAAAGTGTCCTGGTAGGTCTTGATTGACTTCAACAGCTTCAAGGCGTTTAATATACCCCGACCAGCAAATGCACTGACAGTGACACAGCCAGTGAATATGTGGATACCGAGTAATGCATCACAAACACTCTCTCCCAGAACTTGACTTAGTATGGTGCTATCAAGGAACCTGGTGCAGTTTTTTTTATCCATACTTTTGGAACATGTGACATTGAATGCTTCTGCCAAACCCTAGGCACACAACAAGAACATCTGTCTCTTCCGCCGTGGCAACAATGGCTTTGTGATCACCAGACTCTGCGCGCATGAAGAGCATTAATTAGCAGAAATTTGTCGGCTTCTTCGTGTGAAGATTTCAGTTCCATGACCTCTTGCCACCAATCCTTGGTAATTTTAAAGCACAGTTGCTCACACGTAACAAATAGTTCCTTGTCCTTGAGTTTCTCTCTGTGTTTTTTACCTTTCCATTCTTCAATAAGGAACTTGATAAGATTTACTTTGTTTGAAGAGCTGGAGAGAAGTTCCTCCACTGTTGTATGTTATGTCCAGGAGAAATATTTCTTAATTGTATAGCCGTGGAAGTTTCCCTTTTAGCCCTTTCTCTAGCTTTGATTGAAGATACCTTGTACACATCAAAGACAACATCAATGCATCTTCTTTGAGCTCCTTCGTGTAGAACATGATTTAGAGCAGTTTTAGCCAATTGTGAGAGTCTTGTCATTCCCTTTCAATTTGGGAACTAGGCTCATTCCATCAGTGATGGTTGCTGAAGGTTGCAGAATGACTTCTGATTGGAAAATATTTTTCTTCAACTCCTTTACTAGGCCTGCTTTGTTGGTTTGACAAAGAGATCTATTAAAACTGGCAAGTGACCATGGAAGTGATCCTAAGGGGTGAGCCTGAACATTACTCATGTGGAGGTGTCTGCTTTCTGCCACGAGGATCATCCGTCTAAACAATTTCCTGTCAGCGTTGAGGACCCATTCTTTGCCATGACGTTGATTTGTTACTCTTGATTTTTTTCGTATATCAGAGAATGTTTTCAGCATTTTCTTTGATATCTTATCATGGAACTGAATAGTAAGAGAATTTGACTGCAGTCGTTCTTCCTTGAAGGTTTGGTAGCACTTTTCTCCTATCTTGCGAGCATCCATAAGCTCAGCCTGAGGAGGTATAAAGGGATCCAGCCAACTGTTCTCCATTATTAGGACAAGGGATTGGACATCTGACTCGTCTCTTTTCGTTCTTGACATCTGTAGGTCTGGATGACTGAAGTCAAATTCACGCTGACTTGTCATATCTCTTAGCTACCTCAGGTACCCACTGCAATACTCTGATGTCAGATAGTATTTAACGACAGAGCCAGATTTTAGACTGAAACCTTTTGTGCCTCCCGCTGTCTGGATATCTCTATTTACAGTTTCCTAGATTTCTTGAACCACAGAAATAGGTCCAAATGGATTTTTTTTTGTCAATCTGAACCGAGAAGCCCGCTTACATGAAGTAGTCATGGATATCAGGATTTTCTTTGTGTAGCTGAGACATTGAAGCATAGTAATAGGTGAGGATGTGGAAATAATTTACCTTGTCATAGGCAAAGCACCATAGTATCATCTCTCGGATGGTAGCAAGATGTAGCATCCAGTTGCCATCTCTGGAAGCTCGAATTAAACCAAGAATGATTTCTGTCATGTCTCTGTAAGACATCCATAAAGCTGAAAGGCTTTGTCAATCTTTAAGGAAATCCAAATATTTGTGGAACAGCTGCAGAATGTGTGCGCACAATTCCTTTTCAAGCACTTCTTGGAAAGATTCCTGGCTAGCACTGCTATAGAATGTGGCGATACACGGCAGTGTTTCTTCGATGTGATGAAGTTCCCCAACATGATTTTCCTCCACTCAAGAAAGAAAACCTTTCCAGGCAATCCTTAACAGTGCTTCATACATAAGCTTATGTAGCCTAACTGCTCTGTTGTACTTGCGACCTTCCATCACTCCAGACACAGACCCTTCTACAATGACTCCCAGTTTGACAAATTGATCCTTAAGCCCAGCATCCTGTAATTGCTTGCAGATGATGGAGAGGGGATTGCAAATAGTGTGGATGACACCCATCCTGATGATGATATTTTCTAATTTCTTGTGTTTCCACACAATCTCAACAGCTTTAGCATATAGCGCTTGATCAAAGACGCAGACGATTTTGTTTAGTTGTAATGATTACATGATTCTCAGTGTCTGTTCCAGAACTTCCTTCTCAGTGGACATCGCTGTTGCTGGAGCATTGATTGTGGGCAGTTAGGTCAAATTATCCTGAGTCACTGTGATGTTATTGCGGATCTTGATGTTAGGTCCAGTCCAGCCACTGACGATCTGGTTGTCGGGGTCTGACATTCTGGTCAGGAACCAGATGTGGTTTTTAGTTTTAGCATCGTGGACCTCTTTCTTGGTGTTTGGCTCCAACGTTTGAGTTTTTGGTGGTAAAGCACGCTGTCTAACTTTTTATGCTGCCAGGAGCAATGGGGGTGGATTAATGCTTCTTTTCTTCGACCTCGCCACTACTGGTAGTACTTTCTGTGGCATTGGACCTGTAAGATTGGACTGGAACTAATGCCATTGACTCTATGAGAAGTCCCTGATCCACTCAGAGTTTCTTTGAGATAGTCAATATTGTCCCATGCGAGCATTGTGAACACACATGGGTTGAGATCTGTTGGAAGTACAGAGTCGTTTGTGGTATTTTTAAATTTCTGAACGCAAAGTGCAGTATCGATCTCTTGGACCTAGGAATAAGCTATACTGTGACCAAGACGATTCAGAATTCGAATAATTTCTGTGTTTTCTGTGAGAAACTTAACAGCTAATAGAAGAAGAACGTGCTTGGGTTGTGTTATCTTGCCCGTGGTAACTGCAAACCCCAGGTCACTGCCAAATGATGCATCAAGGGGCTGAACCCTCCCAGAGGGATTTATGGGTTCATTCTCTCCAATTAGCACTATAAACAGAAATCGAGTGATAGAATCAGGAATGACGTTTTTCTGTGTATCAGTTAGCCACATATCACTGACATCTTGCTTCTTAATGTCATTCCGCAGCTGCATTGCTGCCATTTGTAGGATATCTCCAGACTTGGTTGCCCAAGCATTCTTCAGATCTTTTTGTATTTTGTAGGCCTGTTTGACAATCCATTGACAATCCAAAGGCTTCCCTTTCTAATCAGAGATAATATGCAGCAATTCTCCCAAATTACATTCGAGTTTACGGCGAACATGTTTCTTAGTTAAGGGCTTAATATTGGGGATACTAAAAGACAGCATTGACCTCTAAAGTCGGCAGGCAAGATCTGCCAAAGCTACAATCGTAGGGGTCGGCAGAAGTTGATCCCTGATATAACAGGAAAGTTCATTATAAGCTGTTCTTTCTTCTCTCTTGATACACTGCCTACTCATCATCCTTATGTATTTATGCGACATCAGACCTGGCAGAGGATTCGACTTTTGTGTACTGCTTGTAGCATGATACATGATAATGGCCCTCTGCTGCCACAAGGTCTCTGCTTAGCAATAGTCAAATTTTCTGCTTGCTGCATCACGGATGTGGCCTCCTCACGAAGCTCAACACATTTTGTGAGAGCTTCCCTGGTGTTCTGTCCTTTCAGTATTTGCTTGATTTGTTGCAGAATATACATATTTGTTCATACAATCTTGATGTTGCTGGTGCCTCTCTGGATGATTTTCTTGAGCTAGATTATTCAGGTTCACAACTTGTGACTTTTGAAAGGATGGAGTCGAGAAGCTTTTTCATCGTAAAGATACTACGACATTTGCGATGATAATGTATACGTGGTATATGTCCTTCTTCTAGGCTCTTGGTTACATCCAAAAACTCTGTATGTTGTCTGATCTCTGTAGCTCTCAACAGGGTTTTCCAAGAATTTAGATCATGTGGTGAAACCAGTTGGTGGATGGCTGTGTCTTTGGTAGTGTCGCTTTTCCAGATTCACTAAATGAAGCCATCTTGTGAGTACCCAGTGTTCAGTATTGTATCACACAGAGACCTGCACTGTACAAATTGTAGGAATTAAGTTGAAGGAATTGGAATATAAATTGTTCACTCTTAGAAAAATAAAATCTTACATAATTACAATAAAATTATAATGAGAATTCAGCCTAGGCTCCAAGACATCTGTATCATAAATAAAGAATGCAGACAACCATTTTATTAATTAGAGTATTCATTCATGTATTAATTAGTTAGCATTAATTACAGTTAATTAAGCTGAACAAAGCACAATCAGTTTGATAGCAACTTATAAAACAAAAACTGTGATGCATCCATAGTTGCAACGCCATCTAAACTGCTTGAAATTAAACTTACGACTACAAGTTATTTAACTATTTTCAACAAAAACCTAGAAGAGAATACAGAATATCATGATCCAAACAAAATAAAGTTAATACTTAATATGTTCCAATCGTTTATTTGACTCTGGTTGTACACAATGTCTCTCAAACAAAGTAAAAATTTTTTAAACGGGTCTCAAACACAACTTGTCATCATTTATAGCAATTTATGGTAAAAACAGAATTAAAAAAAAAAGTGATTAAGCTGCCAGTATGGAAAGGTAATCACGTTCAAATGAGCTTATATTTAGCTTATCAACTTGTCTGTCCCACTTTTGTTTATTCACCCAAGGTGGTACCAATATCTGGTCTGGCCCATGGACTATTATAGTGAAACATGCACAGAAAGCAATATTTAACACTAGACTAGCACGGCATGAACACAATTTCAAATTATTCATATGAGACCATGAACAATACAATATCAATGCGTACCATGTGGACCACCATAAAGACTTTTATGCAAAATGAATATGGTAGCACCACAGCAAAATTAAAATTTTCTTTGTTGACAAGTCTTATATTTGGAACCGTCTCCATTGATTTCCGTACACTCTTGAAACTGTTATTGTAAATCATTATTTTTTCTTTTTTATTTATGGTATCACATTTGACTCTAAGGCTTTTTTCAGAGGACTGAATACACTTTATCTACATGCAAGGAAGGATACTGCCTTTATGTATCCTATATTTACAGATATTTTTCCATTATTCCACGTACTTTATTTATTGTTTCTAATGTTTTCCCTATCTAAGCGTTGTATTTCCCGTAGAACTTCATTAATTAGGTATTTGGTTTCTCTATCAGTGGATCCTATAAGTTACTCAACCATAATATACAGTATACTGTATTTAACTCAACTTATTGCCTGCTGTGCATGACCTCAATAAGTGGGAAATGTCTTTAATTGGATAACCCTTACCCTTCCCATACTCGTCTTCCTTGCGTAGGTACGTTGTATCTATGAATTAAGAAAATTAAAAGTGATGGAAATATAGAGATATAGATATGTGGTTGAATGTGAAAATGGGCCTAGGTGCTTGGAAACGTTTAGATCACGATGAGAAAAGGAAAGACAGTGTATGCAAGTTTTTGCAAGAGACTTCATATGATACCTTTAACGTAGGAGAAATAATTGTGGTTCATGGGTAATTCAGCTTGAAAAGAATGATCGCCATAAGGAATGATTTTTATTTTGTATTTAAGTCTCCTTCCTATTAAAGAGACAAAGTCAATTGACAAATGTTTAAATGTGTGTGTCTGTGTGAGTATGCATTGCAATTCTTATTTTCAATCTCTTGGCATCAAAAATTCCTTTTAAGAAGTTTCGTATCAGTAAAATTTCACAACTACAATTCAAATTCCAAAGTTAAGGGCCGTTATATTATCTCAGAAACCAACATTCAATTGGTATGAGCTTTATTGTCCATGGCATCATTCATTTCCTATCAATTCTTTCATTCTATCTTGTTACGAGTATTTTCTTCTGTCTGGTCTTCAGGTGCTGACTCTCTTCTTCATTTTGGTGGACAAAAGATATGCGGTCTATTAAACATCTTATTCCCAGTCTTGATATTAATCTCTGGCACCGTCCTTTAGTTACTTCTTTATACATGTTGCATAGGATTTCTCATAATTTTGACCATCTATTGCAGTCAGATTTTTCCAGACAGTACCATCCTGTACATAGTAATAGGTATACAGTTAACTGTAACAGGCTTGCTTCTACATCATAAGGCTCACCACTACACAATATTCTAGAAGTTTTACTCCAGCTGCAACCAGATTGTGGAATGATCTTCCTCATCAGGTAGTTGAATCCGTAGAACTTCAGAAGTTCAAACTTGCTATGAATGTTTTTATGGTTAACAGGTTGGTATGATTTTCTCTTCGTTGTTTATATATGAAAAATCTATTTTAACGTTGTGACCGAAAATATATATATTATATTCTTTATTTTTTGCTGTTCAAGTAGTTTATCTACTTCCTTATATTCTTTGCACACTGGACTATTTTCCATGTTGGAGCCCAACTTGGGGTTGTGGCACCCTACTTTCCAAAGTTGGGTTTTAATTTAGCTAATAATAATAATAATAATAATAATAATAATAATAATAATAATAATAATAATAATAATAATAATAATAACAACAACAATAATAATAATAATAATAATACTTCATTGTCATTATTTGTGTTATGCATTTTAATATATTTCTGCGTTGTATTTACATGTTGACACCAGTCGTTTATTTTCTTTAATATATAAATAGATCAGCATAATATCATTTTGATTATTTTCCCCAAAAGATGAATTTGAATTCGCTTGAAATCCAATGCTCGTAATTTTTACGTGGAACTTTTTTTCCCAACAGAATAATGAAACTCAAATTAAAAATCAGCATTCGTCTAAAGATGTATAAATATTTATTGTATGAAATGTAAACACTACAGGTAAATACACAACCTAATATTTTTTTCTATTCAAGATTTTTTAAACTAATTTAGTAACACCTATGAATAGTTTAAATATATTTTTTTTCAATTAGGGAATAAAGTATAAATGAAGTACATGGATTTTTATATACGGAATGCTTCATTACCATTTTGATATTATTTGTTACTTCATCATATATGGCAGTTGGCCATTTTTCAACTTTACTCATCAATGTTAAATTGGATGTATTATTATTATTATTATTATTATTATTATTATTATTATTATTATTATTATTATTATTATTATTACTTGGTAAGTTAAAACCCTAGTTGAAAAAGCAGAGGATATATGCCCAGGGGCCCCAACAGGGAAAGTAGTCCAATGAAGAAAGGAAACAAGGAAAAATAAATATTTTAAGAACAGTGACAACATCAAAATAATTATTTCCCATATAGACTATTAAAATTTTAACAACGCCATAGATATAGAAATTAGAAAGAATAGTGTGCCCGAGTGTACCCTCAAGCAAGAGAACTCTAACTCAAGCCAGTACAAGACAATGGTATAGAGGCTATGGCACTACCCAAGACTAGAAAATACTAGTGAACTTCTAGAAAAGTAGCTTACCATAGCTAAAGAGTCTCTTCTACCTTACCAAGAGGAAAGTACCCACAGAGCAATTGCAGTGCTGTAGTTAACCCAATGGGTGGAGAAGAATTGTTTGGTAATCTCAATGTTATCAGGTGTATGAGGACAGCGGAAAATCTGTGAAGAATAGGCCAGACTATTCAGTGCATTTGTAGGCAAAGTGAACCATAACCACAGAGAAGGAGCCAATGTATTACTGTCTGGCAAGTCAAAGGGCCCCGTAACTGTCCAGCGATAGTAATTGTCTTAAATTTTAGTAAGATTAGTAACAATAGTAAATAACAACCAAAGAAGACTAAATAAGTGTATATATATATGTACAGTATATATATATATATATATATATATATATATATATATATATATATATATATATATATATATATATATATATGTGTGTGTGTGTGTATGTGTGTGTGTGTGTGTATGATCATCATCAGCATCTCCTACTCCTATTGATATACATATAGTACAGTATATATATATATATATATATATATATACAAGGATTTTACGAAATCTTTAGAAATGTATGGGCTTTACTATATTCAAAGAGATCTTTCCTCCCTAAAATAACTGAAAATTATTTTATTTCCCAAATTTTTTTTTAGTCAAACTCCTTTTCTATGTAAGAATGGGAACTTATTCTTTGCACTGATGGAAGAAAACGTTCAAAGCAAAGAGCGTTTTTGTGTACCTTACTTTTTCTCGAATTTGAGAAATATTTAAACATTTTAATGACCTTCGTGGTTAGACAGTCTTTGTTTCTTTAGTTATTCCAAAATCCCTCTTTTTATATTTCGTTTATATAGCGTTTTGCATATATATAAACTAATGTGAAATTGATAGATATGTAACTTTGCTCAACTTAGAGTTTTGTGTTAATTATGTTAGGGATGATATACGAATAATTCCACGTCTATTGCATTGTTTTACACGAATAACATTTATTTTTTCTTTCAAGCCATAGTATGCATATCATCGTGGCACATTTCTTAGTACTAGCAGTTTACCTTTTCGTCTGTCTTTGATTCTCCAAAGTTCTGCACGCTTGTTTCTAGCAATTTGATTTTTATGGGTAACGAAAAAGAAAAAATAAATTTACGCTTATACAGTAGATAATCATATATATGAATATAATTATATACACTCACTCACACACACACACACATATATATATATATATATATATATATATATATATATATATATATATATATGTGTGTGTGTGTGTGTGTGTATACATATATATATATATATATATATACATATTATACATATATATATATATATATATATGTATGTATATATATATATATATATATATATATATATATGTATATAAACTATAAACACATCAATAAAACAAGAGGAAGAGAAATATGATAGAATAGAGTGCCCGAGTGTACCCTCAAGCAAGAGAACTCTAACCCTAGACAGTGGAAGACTATTGTACAGAGGCTATAGCACTAAACAAGACTAGAGAATAATGGTTGATGTTGGAGTGTCCTTATCCTAGAAGAGATGGTTACCATAGCTAATGAGTCTTTTCTACCCTTACCTTGAGGAAAGTGGCCACTGAACAATTACAGTGCTGTGATTAACACCTCGAGAAAAAAAATTTATATATACACAATATATATATAGTCATCAGCCATCACTAGTCCGCTGCAGAACAAAGGCCTTGGACCTGTCCTTACGCTCCATTTTATTTATGGTATTTTTGTGCCAGTCTGCACTTGCAAACTTTCTGAGTTCGTCAATCCATCGTCTTTCCTTCCTTCCCTTGTTTCCTTTACAATCTCTAGGGACCCATTCTGTTATTCTTAATGTCCAATTACTGTCTGTCCTCATTACACCCCCATCCATTTAAGGTATTTCTGTGCCAGTCCACACTAGCAAACTTTCTTAGTTCGTCAATCCATCGTGTTATCTTCCTTCCACCGCTTCTGTTATAACCTCTAGGCACCAATTTTGTTATTCTTAATGTCCAATTACTGTCTGTCCTTCTCATTATATGTCCTGCGCATGTCTATTTCTTTTTTTTCTTTTCTTTTTACATTTTGTTGTAATATGCGCTACTTTATTTTGCTCTTTTATATCTCTTAGTGCTATTCCCATTATTTTCCATTCCATTGGTCATTGAGTTGGCACTAGCCTATGTTCTAAGTCCTTAGTAAGGTTCTAAGTCTCTTATTCATAATTTGATAATGATATGACCATCCCTTTAAATACTTTTCTTATTAGAGAAAATGACATTTTATATTTCATAATCTTTTTTATTTTTTTACCAAAAGCTCTCCCTTCTATGCTTATCCTTCTTTTAAGTGCGGTCGCGTGTCCTGGGGAAACACTGTCTTTCCTTAGTACCTATATTCATTAATAATCGTGGATAACTTTTATTTATTGTCTCTTCATTTTCACTGAAAATTATGTTAGTTTTACTCATATTCATTTCTAGTCCTACAATTCTGCTTTTTCTATTCAAATCTTGTATTATTTCCTGTAATTTCTGCAATGATTCATTAAACACAACTACGTCATCTGCAAAATTTAAGTTGTTGAGGTAGACCCCATTTATTCTAATTCCTATATTTTCCAAATCAAGATTCTTAAAAACTTCTTCTAGGCGTGCTGTGAATAATTTAGGAAATATGGGGTATCCCTGTCTAACTCCTTTTTTAATATGAATTTCCTCTCTATCTATATGTAGTTTTAGTATTTCTGTACTTCCTATATAGATATCTCCAATATGTTCTAAATAAAATTCTTCCATTCCTTGTTTCTCAAGGGCTCTTATTACTACTGAGGTTTTGACAGCACCAAAAGCTGCCTCATAGTCTGTAAATGCCATACGTTGGAGTTTATCAGTGGTCAGTGGTTGAATGCCCACTTCTAAAGCCTATTGTGTTTCATAGTTGATTAAAGTCTAGCTGCCTTTCTATTCCCCCTGATATGATCTTTGTAAATATTTTATATATTACGGAGAGTAAACTTATTGGGCAGTAATTTTTCGGTCTTTTGTTTCTCCCATTTTTGTGTATTAGAATTATGATAAGGTTTTTCCAAGCTGTAAGTATAGAGCATTTTACCACACGTTTGCTGTAGAATTCAGCGTGTTTTAATACTATTTAATATCCTCCATCAATTAATCAATCAATTTTAGGCTATCTTTTGGTACTTTGTCTCTTTTCATACCTTTTAATATTTTCTTTACTTCTACTGTTTCGTTTGGTACTGGCTCTGGTGTTTCCTTATTTCTTTTGGTAAATTTATTTATTATATAACACTATTATACGGCATTGTATAGAAATCACTACAATTCTTTCCACTCCATATCTATTGTCGATAATATTTAAATTTTGATCCTTTGAAGAAAACATCTGTTGGCGACCTGTTTTAAGTCTTCTTTATATCAATTTGATGCTTCTTCCTTTCCATATTGTTTCCTCAATTTTGGTGTGACTGTGTTTACGAATATCTTGGGTGTTTAGTTTTTTTATTGTTTTGGATAGTTCTGCTAATTCTATTTCATATGCCTTGGAATTCATCTTCCTTTCGAATCTTTTCTTTAATAAAGTTTTGGTCTTTTCTGATAGTTCTCCTTGATCTTCTTTATGAACTTTTCCACCTATATCTTGTGCTGATATCAATACAAATTTTGTTAAACTACTGTTTGTTTCTTCTTTACTCTCTTCCATTTCATTATGTGAGTGAGAAAACCTATTTTGTATTGCTAAACTAAAGTATATATATATATATATATATATATATATATATATATATATATATATATATATATATATATATATAAGTTTTAATTAGAAATACAAACAACGGGGAACTATCCCGAGAGCCATGAAAACCAAATACAGCCATATCCAAGAAAAAGACAAGCACATTAGGCTTTTAGAACATAAATAGACCCTTAGATTCTGTGAAAAATATGTAAGGCCTCTTGTTCTTAAACTAAGGCTTTAGGAATGGGTATAAAAAAACTGACCTTATCCATGTAATTAACCATCCATGGAAATATCAACAGAGTATGACAAACACCTATGATTGGTATTTATACTCTATGCAAAACCGTTTGATTCTGTCATAACTTCAGCCTAAATGAAAGCCCTTCAAAGACATGGAATATATGAATATTGAGTTAGAACACTCGAATATATAAAAGTGGGAAGTACAAAAATTCTATAAGTTCATAAAGATGGTGAGAAAATCCCGATTCAAAGTGCTGATAAACAGGGATTCCCTCTCTCTCCTACATTTTTCACAGTATACTTTGAAAATTTGATTAGGATAATGAAGGGATTGGTGTTAATGAGCAATACCTTAACAACTTAAGATTTGCAGAGGACATAGCTGTGTTTAGTGAATCATGGGAAGAATTGTAGAAGATAATAAAAGAATTGAATTGAAAAATCAGAAATGTAGGACTAAAAATTAATTGGAGTAAAACTAAGATAATGTTTCCTGAAAATGCAGAGACTAATGATAAGGTTTATACACAAACCTCCACAGATAAATAATGAATATACATGCTTAGGACAGCCACTAAGTGTTTCCTTAGAACATGAGACCAAAATTAAAAGAAGGATAAGCATGAAATAGAGAGCTTTTGATCATTCATATTATATTACGAAAGTAAGATTCCACTTTCTCTAAAATAAGGTATTTAACCAGATGGTCACACCAATATAAACTTGGCAAAAAAAAAAGAAAAAAAAAAACTTGGAGTCTTACCAAAGCCTTAGATCATAAGCAAGTTACAACTCAAAGAGCTATGGAAATAATAGTGATGAGATTAATGCCGAGAGATTGAAAATGTGTAACATGGACATGGCAGCAAACTAAAGACGAAGATATTGCAATAAAATATAAAAAAAAACGCAGTGGATATGGACAGGATATTCAAATTGGGTCCATAGAAATTGCAAATTAATTAGGGGTAGGGAGAAAAAACGATGGATTGACGAACAAAGAAAATTTGGAAACTATAAAAACATAATTGAGAGACCAATAAGAGAAGCTGGTGGTAGGACATGTATGAGGCCTTTGTCCTGACAGAGAGAGAGAGAGAGAGAGAGAGAGAGAGAGAGAGAGAGCGAGAGAGAGAGAGAGAGAGAGAGAGAGAGTTATCAATCTGTATGAAATATATATATATATATATATATATACATATATATGTATATACATATATATATATATATATATATGTATATATATATATATATTTATATACATAAATATATATATATATATATATATATATGCTGTATGTACACGCGCGCACACACATAATATATATGTATTTATATATATATATATATATATATTTATGTATATATATATACATATATATATATATATATATATACATATAAATGTATATATATATGTATGTATATATATATATATATATACTGTATATATACATGTGTGTATATATACATATGTATATATATGTATATATATATATATATATATACTTATATATGTACATATATATATATATATATATATGTGTGTATATATATATATATATATATATATTTATATATATACACACACATATATATATATATATATATGTATATATATATATATATGTATATATATACATATATATATATATATATATATATAGGATATTTTCCCTCACACTTGGTTTTATTTATGTTTGTAATACATTTTACAATTTTGTAAATTTCCGTTGTAAGATTCACATTTTTCATTTTTTTGTCTTTGCCAAAATCGAATATTTCACATAGTATGTATTCACCCTTTTTTGTTTGTTTCTTATTTATCTATTTGTTTACGATCAAACAGAAAAAAAAAATCTTATCTCCACATGTATCGCATCTTTTGGAAATTTTACCGGAATGAATGTCATATCCTGCATTTCTCAAACATATACTCTCTTAGCTCTAAATCATCATAGTCATCATCATCATCATCATCATCATCATTATCTCCTACGGCTATTGACGCAAAGGTCTCGGTTACATTTTACTAGTCGTCTCTATCCTGAGCTCTGAATCAATACTTTTCCATTCATCATCTAATTCATGCTTCATAATCCTCAGTCATATAGGCATGGATCTTCCAACTCTTTTAATGCCTTGTGGAGCTATATTCAGGGTTTGGTAAACTAATCTGTTTTGGGAAGTGCAAAGAGAATGTCCAAATTACCTTCATCTACCCGTCACTATGATGTCATTCACATATGGCTCTCGGGTAATCTCTCTTATAGTTTCATATCTAATCCTGTCCTGCCATTTAACTCCTAATATTCTTCTGAGGGATTGAGTCTTAAATCTAAAAAATCTATTTGATTTCGTTTCATTGTCATACCATGGTTCATGTCAATAAAATAATACAATTTTCACTAAACTGATTTATATCATGATTTGTATATGTAATTTCAGGTGATTCGATTTACGAATTTTACTTAACCTAGCTATTGGCTTATTTGCTTTTTTCAGTCTTCAATTAAACTTCAATTCCAAAGACCATGTATTACAGATCATAGTTCTTAAATATTTAAATAATTCTACATCATTAATCGTTTCCCCTTCCACTGATATTTTATCTTCCATCTCATTTTCCGTTCTCATCTCCTCTGCCTTGCCTCTATTTATCTTGACTCCAACCTCAAGTGATACTTCATGCATTCTGGTAAGCAAGCGTTACCAATCAAGAGCAATTCTTATCCACCAAATTATAAGACTCATATTACACTGATTTCATTTAAACTTTACAAGTAACGATCAACTATTTACAGCTCTCCACTCCGTTAAAGCCTTTTCTGCTCCAGGTGTTATCATCATTACTACCCGTTCTTTTACAATTTTATCTGGATATATATATATATATATATATATATATATATATATATGTAAATATCTCTTTTGATAGCTGACTCGGTATGGTCACTGCAGGCATAGTCTCCAGCCGAACAGGTGGTGGTTCGAATCCCCACCCGGCCAGAAGCTGTTACCATAAAATGAATTCCAAGTGGATATATATTCCCAGGATAGAATTCGGTATTAAATGCCATTCGTGGGTGATATTTACATTAATTAAAATCACGTGTGCTTGTGATATATGTTCATATATATATATATATATACATACATATATATATATATATATACACACACACACACATATATATATATATATATACACACACATATATATATATATATATATATACACACATATATATATATATATATAAACACACAAACATATATATATATATATATATATGTATATATACATATATATATATATATATATATCTTTGTCTAATATTTCCGTACTAATCTCCTTGCAACGTGTTTCAATAATGGCCAATATATCCACTCTAACTTTAATAAATCTAGTCTCCACTTGTAACTTCTAAATATGGCTCATGGATCCTACCTTCCAATTACCAATTTTCAATTTTTCTTTTATTTATAAACTGGGGGATTCTTAGTACCCCTTTACGTCCGGGACTGGGGGCTATTCTATCATTTACTCTTTTCCTAGACTGTCTAAATCCATATAGAATTCATTGGCTAGATTTATCTAAGGATAGCCTGATCCTTGTGATGTGCAGTGCCTATCTAACCAAGCCAAGTGGCCCCTGCCAGTCCACACTAATTCCAGTAAGATCATCCGCCAGGCATCAGGAGTAGAACCCGAAGACATTTCATGTATTGCCTTAACCCCAGTCCTTCATCCTGCTGCCAGTGACTTCGAGATTTAAGGGGTTTTTCTTCCACACCCAAGGCTCTCGTTATTCCACCAGGTTGCTCATCCGTTTATATAACCGCAAGCAAATGTGGACTGCTAAAACATACCGCTTAGCCCAGTGTATACTGTATACCTCCTAGCACGCAGTTCTAGATTAAAATTACTTATTTATCCCTAAAATTTTAATTTCAAAATATTTTTTCTTATAACCCATTTACTAATATAGAATTTGCTGAGAATATATACATTTGGCCGGTAAACGTAGATTAGACAGTAAACTTGTATTTTTATTGAATGCTTATGGTTTGGTATTTCAAAACAATATGTTTAAGGGTTCTTGAGCTGCCAAGTAATACTTAAAGGGATGATTTTCCTTAACTTTTCATATTTCTAAAAATTTATTTCCATTCACTCTTAAGAGGACGACTGTTCAAATAAATTTCGTATACCAAAGAAAAAAGTTATCTTTATAAATAAATATCCCATCCAGCTTCTGGATTTGATCTTGTTGAAAATTGACCTTATTTGCACTGTGTCGGCAGTTGGTCATTGCAAGAAATTAATAACAGTGAAATGTATTATAATTTTGTAGTTTTACTTACCTTCTCCATTACATTTAAGGAATATAAAATGGATACTTGTTTTTTTTTTTTTCTTCCTTTGCATGTTTATCACCAATTCCTACCATTTCAATATTATTTTCATTTGTAATGGAATTGTAAATTATAGTTTCTTCTATTTTTTCTTCTATTAGCTATAGCTTTCTCTAACCTTTTATTCATATATTTTACACACTCTTCTATTTTTCTCTGACATATGAGTCAGTTTATATTCATTATAGTCCAACCATTCTATAATCAATGTTGAGGATATTTGTGATCTTCCTGTCTGAACAAACGAGACGCCAATTAGCTGATATAGGTCAATGTTATTACAGAGGTAAACTCACTCCAATAGAACATAAACGTCAATAGTTTAGCATATCAAAGGAAAGTAAACTTGTGATGCATAAGGCTCTTATGGAACAATTAAGAAATGTGGCATGCATATTTTACAGTGTTGCGGTTCTGTTAAGTTGCAATCAAAGAACGAATAACATGTTATTCCGTGTTGGTTACAATTGCCCATGGAAAACATGCTCAACGTTGTTGTATGTTTGAGCCGTGCGTAATGAACGGCTCATTTTTGTGGGAGCAAATGGGCAAGTTTAAAATTAAAGATCAAACAAGTCACAAGTCAGCTGTTTTCTAGAAATTTTCCGGTAATAGCAACACGCCACTGGTATATTCAACTGTTAACATTTTGTGTTGACAAAGACACAACTCGCTTGCGTCTACATAGCCAAGTAAAAAAAAAATATTGGCTTCAACGTAAGCCAGTATTTTTCGAAGAAAAGCAGCACCGGGGGAATTTCCGGTGATCTTTCTAAGACAATTAATTAAACAGAGTTATAGGAAGTAACAGGTATTTTGGATGTGTCAAAGACTTTTTTGTCCATCCGGGGAGACTTCATTTCCTCTTGGATAGATCGATTATATTTGAAAGAGAAAGAAAGAGAGCGTATTGAAAATTATTGTCAGTCAGAGAGAGAGAGAGAGAGAGAGAGAGAGAGAGAGAGAGAGAGATGAAAATTATTGTCGATGACCATGCTGTAAATAATAACTCATTCACTTCATGTACTTTATAATAGTGTGTGATGTCCATACAGAGACATATACAATCATTTAATGCCTGACGACGCAACATACAGATTTGGTGCCTTAATGACCTAGCATAGACTGAAACAAGGCACTAACGTGTAAGGGGATTGTGCTGTATTCGCTAGAGCGTAATCACTTAGTAACAGATCACTCGCCTGGAGTAACATCCAGGCATTAGTGTTGCTTTATATCTCATCCGATGTCACCGATTCTTCTTGGTGGGGTTTAATGATACGTTGGTATTGTTAAAATATATTCAATGTGCTAAAGACTCAGCTGTCATTGCCTTGTGACTTTCGAGTGAGAATATCGACGTAAACAAACTCTTGTACAAAAAAATATGAAAATAACAAAATAACATCACTCATAAAGAGTGGATCCTACTGCAATACAGAAGTAAAAGGAATCACAACCTATCTTTGAAACAATTAATAAATGATTAAATACTTCATAACAAACGCTACTACACTTACAATTAATGTCTAAATATGTTCTTTCAATGCAATACTGTGCAACATTACTCTTTATACACGTAGCACATATGGTATTACATTGGAAATACATAGTCTCACCCCCTTAACTTGACATTGTACAAAACTTTACAAAACTAATCTCTCAGGGGGCTTCCCTCCATTCATCCTGTTCGGAAGTACTCTAATTTCCTCCTGTACTGGTACATGAATAGATTCTGAATCTTCATCTGATGTTTGAGCATCTCGGGTAAAATAAGATTCCTTTTATCTTACTACTGGTGAAAATGTTCCCTCTCTAAAACTCACATGATCTACAGGGTTTCTATATAACGGTTGTCATTGATCAACATGACGTTTTGCAATATTTTCACCTACTTGAACATCAAAATGCAAATTTCCTGTTTTACAATTTCTCCTGGTACCCACTTGTGTGGAGTATTGTATGATCTTACCATGACATTAGATAAAAAGGAGAAATTACTTAATTTTAGAAGTCTTTCTACTTGCTTTTACCCTTTTTCTTCTAAATTATTTAGCAAACTTAGATACAACAAATCTACCTTATACCTAATCGTCCTTCCCATCAACAAATTTTATTGTGTTACACCTGTAGTATTGTGAGGTGTTGTTCTATAAGACAATGAAAGCTTTGATACATGAAAAAATATGTTATTTGAATTTGCTTTTCTACACCTCATTTTATGCGAAATGTTTGAGCAAATCTTCCAGTGTCTCCATTCGTGAAAGGATGACAAGTTGCTGAAAATGTATGCTTAATACGATTTACATTACAGAACTCTTTAAACTCCTATGAGGTAGAATGTGGACCATTATCCGTTACGATTCTTACTGTAATACCATGTGTAGTCTTCATTAAAATTACATCTGGTAACTTAAGAAAGCACTTGCAAAATCTATGTGCACTCTTTGTCATGAATACCTGGGTAACTCCCATGGGTGCATTCTAGCAGAATGAAGATTGTTCTGTTACATATCACAAATAATTCAATATTGATGTCTACACCTGGACACCAGAAAAAAAAAGTCCTTGCAATAGACTTTGATCTGACAATGCCTTTGTGATCAGCATGTATTTCAGACAAAACCTAATTCCTCGGTGAACTAGTGATATATACTCTTGACCCCTCCATTATACAACCTTGTTTTATGCTCAATTCACTCCAGATATCCTTATATGGTTTAGAATTTGGCTCGGTTCCACATAAGATCCTACCTGTCATTAAGCTCTCAGAAACCTTACTAAGAAGCCGTATTTTGGGTCTTTCTTGGTATGGTGTGCAATATCCTTTGCAGTAATGGGTACATCATATACTGAAACTAACAGCATACTGTCATCATACTCTTCTGGTGCTTTGTCTACTGAAAATCTAGATAAAACCTTTGCATTCTATATTAAAATGATATGCAGCTAATGTATTTGCCCAACGTTATAGTCTTGCAGCTACAAACGTAGGAAACTTACTTTTAGACCAAATATTACTAATAGAGGTTTATGATATGTAACAAGTTTGAACTTTTCCCTTTCATAGAGATATATATACAATTTCTTAACTCTCTTTGAGACTAATTCCTTTCTGCCTTGTTCAATACTCTAGAAGCGAATGTGATTGTTTTTCTGTTCCATCTGGTATTACATAAGATAATACTGCACCTAAATCTTTGCTCGATGCGTCACAAACTGACTTAACTGCTAAATCCATTTTATAATGTACTAAAAATGTAGGTGTTATTACCTTCTTTACTCTTTCAAAAGATTCCTAACAATCTTTTGTCCAATTCCACTCTTCACCCTTATTCAACAAGTTATACAATGGATGCGCAATTGTAGATAAATTCTGAATGAAATTCTCATAAAATGTTACTAAACCTAAAATTTTTGTAATTCCTCAACATTTTCTGGTACCTTTGTTGATTGCACTGCTTTAATT
>NC_090725.1:197647303-197662032 GCF_036898095.1 Palaemon carinicauda
CAGATATTGCCAGCAAGATGTCATATGAATATGTACTGAAATGTGGAAAGACTTGTAAGTCCTCAGATACCATCAGTCAAGGAAAGGTGGAGTCTCTAGAGTCAAAGTCTAAAAGATGGCCAGGACCTTGATAGGTATGGGTATATTTACAGCACCACTTCATGGAAAGATGGTCCTGCAAATTATTAAATGCACCAACGATGCTACATAACAATCTCATCTTCAGACAAGGTTGAAAAATCTTGACGACGCAAACGTAACAAAAATGACATTGTTCTAGGTATAAGTCAAACATCAAGCTCTGAAATGCCAGCTTTGTGTGATGAGGAGGACTATTGTCTGCTAAGCGCCTGCTTTCATCTGTGAGTGGATCACTCATCGAGAAAACAAAATGTGTATGATGTCTGAAGGGTGAGGACACAAAGCATCCAAATAGAGCAAAGGGCAAGATGTTCAGAATCAACACACACTAGGCATGACTCTACTTCAAACGCCACAGTTTTAATAGAAGATGAAGAGTTGCGGGATCATCTTTCACGATTTGTTGAATCTACATCAGTGCCCTCAGATTCTTTTGCAACAGACATTATGTATCACCATAACTGCTGGAAAAAATATGTAAGCCACCTTAAGTTTGAACAAAGCGAAGGAATGCATTTTCAGAATGTGTCTATGTCAGAGGTGAACAATTTGTTCTTTAGACACGTGGATACCGTCATCTTTGCTGAGCGTGAGATCCGTTCATTGTAGTCTGTTTTAGTAGACTGCAAATGTATTGTCAATAACTATGGTTATCCCGTGGGTGAAGTTAAATCTTCATACATCAAACGTCTGCTCCTAAATGAGTATCAGGACAAAATTGGTTTTCAAGAAGGATATGCAAAGAACAAGAGTCCATGGGTGTATGACACTGCAGGAGGGGGTGACTATATTGAGGCTGCTATGTTGTCCCTTGGCATCACTGATGAGCTGATCAGTCAAAACCTAGCACCATGCCTGTCAAAGAAAATCAAAGATGCCCCCTGGTAGTACCAGCGAGCCACCAATTCGTGCCTGGGTAAACCCACCAGTGAATGGCACAGCTCCGCAATGTGCTCGCTCTGTTATACATACATTGTCTCGCACCAACAATGACGGTACAAGACCCCTACCACATGAGCAACCGGTTCCAGCATACAGTGATGCCCAATCCTGTTGCTGGCCACCACTCAACAAGAGCAAGGCCTACTTTTACACCACCTATGATGAACCCCCAAACAAATCAGTGATATATGATATCATGACAAAGCTAGTGGAAACAATGCGCAAGAAGAAAATCCCTTTCTTCTTTCTCGTTGGAAATCTGCCCACCTATAAGACAATTGTCCAACTCAAGGCAGAGAATCTAGAATTGTTTAAGAATATCACCCCAATCATTGGTGCTTTTCCACCAACAGATGTCATACGCGCATGCTATATATAAGAGATACAAGGGCTCTGGGATGGCAGACACTCTGGTATCAGCAGGACTTGTGATAGAGCGATCTGTGGACCAAGCACTACAAGGCAAACATTAGAGCGTGATGTGCGCGGCATCATGGCTTGGAGAGAGACTCTTATACACCTTTAGCTAAGAGACATTCATGAGCATGAGGAACTGTCAGAAAATGTGAAAGAGAAGCTGGACATTCTGCGTAACGCACTCACCAAAACACAAGAGGCACCTCACGAAGCTCACTCTGACCTTGAAAATGACGACGACATGAAGACTTTGAGCAAAAAAGTTTATGTGAGACCTGGTACGGACATGGGAAGCATTTGACTTTCGTTCATAGAGATGTCAGACCCTCTTGTAGAGAGTCTTGATGCGTGCCATACCAGAAATGGACAGGAGTATATATCCTTAACATACAACATGTTTGCCTGGACTGATGGCATACAACAACCATAATTATGGAAGGTGGCTGCCAGGTTACTGGGCAATGTTGTCTTCTTTGTCAAATGAGCAAAAGGAATTCTTTAACAATTACTTTGCCAAGTCTATGACAGGTCTACCCTACTCCTGTCAACCATTTGACCTGTGGATCAAAACAACCATGAATCTGAACTCTAAGTTGAAACAAGGATGGCTTTGCCTTATGCAAAACGAAAAACAACTGTTCTCAACAATAAGGATTGTAAACAATGTGGCCAGAGTGAAGGCTGCAGTGAAGCAGAATGTCAAATGTTAGCGTCACAACAGGAAACATGTTAAGAGTCAACCAGCGATGATGAAGAAGGATGAGAAAGCAGTTCAGGATCTACAACATTGCATGAAATAATTTAGCACTGAACCATTTGATAACTCATCACCTAAGTGAGGTCACTGCAGTCTGGTCTGGTTGCTTCTCCATAGCTAGTAGAAGACTTCAACACTGCTTTTCAAGATGACCCAAGATCAGGTTGAAACTCTCCTGAACGAGCGAGTATTTACAAAGACACAGCCTCTCACTGCAAATATCCACAAGAATAAAAGGCAAAGCTTTGCCAGTGAACAGATTTGTGCACCAGCCTGTACGCCTATGAAAGTGGCTCAGATGGAGAGCTTGGCTTTAGTGCCCCATGTGGACCTTGTAGAAAGATCAGGCATGCTCCAACTTGAGTCAGCCCTTGAGGGGAGAGTGACTGAGGAGTGCTTGTCTCTACAATGCAGACGGGTCATTGCGCAAAATAATCAAGAGCAAGCTCTTGAATCAGTTTAACCTTGACCCAGTTGTTCGAGAGCCAGAAAACTACATCAGCATGGTTGACATGGGTATGATCTGGCGTCTAGCCACTCCTACACCCAAGGACCATGAGCGAAATACGCGAGATGCCTCAAAGTACTGCTGAAAGCACTATCTAGAAAAGATCTGCAAGATCATTTTCTCATGCCATGCCAATGCAACCCCTTACATCATTCTTATCAACGACAAGTATGACCTTCCTTTTAGCACAGACTTTATTTTCAGACATCCAGAGGCTGAAACAATGATGTTCTCAGTCTATGCCAGGCTCAGGAAGGGGAACTTTAATGGGGCAGTTGTACTTGACAGTTAAGATACCTATGTGCATGTTCAAGCAGCATATCTCTCACAGCAACTCCCTGGTGATCTACTTATCAAACGAAAGTATATCTTTATCAACTGCCGTGACATACTACCAGAAGGAGTCTCACAGATCATCATCACTCTCCATGTGATCACTGGCAGTGATTATACGTCAGGGTTTTATGTCCATGGAAAGAAGGTGATGGAGACGTTGATCCCTGATCCCGAGGCAAGAAAGCTCCTGGGACGAATTGGAGAATAGTATCAAAGCTGATATGAAGACCGTTGTACTGCCCTGTATCTATGGTGAAAGTGCAGATGCTACTTGCGGGCAAGCAGGGGTTTCCAAGTGGCAAAAAGGGAAGAAGAAGAAGAGTACGATCTGCCTCTCACTTGATGACGACTCCTTGAATCCTCATGTTGAAAGGACAAACTATATCCCATATTGCCAACTACTGTACACAACAACTTTTTTGACCATCCATCCCCTATTGGTCATGGCTGGCAACTTGTGAATGGAAAATACCGACCACAACTACCCTTTCCCCAACAGCTCATGCTTCCTGACTCCTTAGAGGAAAGTGAATCTGACAGTGAGATGAGTGAGTCTGGGGATTCAACAGATTCCGAAGTATAAAAGTCCCAGAATTGATTCAGTGGTGCAAATTTCCTAATCAATATCAATTTATTGTTTAACATTTCCTTGTGTTTTAACGAGTTTCAACCATTAATCTTGGTTTTGTTGTAAAGTGATTTTTTGTGTCTTTACTTTTACTTCTATCATTAATAAAATAATTCATCACAAAAAAAGATTTCATTACAACTTACTATAAAAGGTCTGTAATGACCTAGCAAAATTGAACGTTTGGTGCTCAAAATCGGTGGTCATAGTGAATTTGATTACGGAAAACAGGTCAAATCAGTAAAATAACACCAGAAATGAATTTCCCATGCCAAAAAACCCTATAAAACACATTTTGTACAGCACTCTAAGCTAAACCCGGAAAAGTTAATTTTTTGAACTGCCAACGGCGGCCATTTTTGAATTTAGGGCTCTCAAAAGTTATGCCCACACTTTTAACAGGGGCATAGGGGCTTTCAGTGGTCACAGAACTTATGTAAATTACCCAACTACATAGCGTCAATAGGCATAGGAGGAGATGGTGATGATATATATATATATATATATATAAATATATATGTATATATATATATATAGTATATATATATATATATATATATATCCACACATGCGCACGCACACAAACATACACAGATATATATATATATATATATATATATAAATTTGTATACAACAGAGAAAATAGACTCGAACGTTTGGTGCTAATTCATTTCGATATTTAACACATTTCCTCAAGACCTTGTGCAAGGTGGAATATATTTACAACATATATGGCATGATGATAAATCGCTTTCGTTATGATTACCTATAACATATTATGAACAAATCGTTTGCAAAGTCAGATTTCAATTCTTATATTTAGCATTTTATTAATAAGATTGTGTATTCATACTTCAAATTTAACTCTCTTTTTGTATTGCTCAATGGTTAGGTTTGCTGTTTTCTATGATTTGCTTTCTATAAAAAAACTGCAAATTATGAGTGCATATAATTATGAAAATAGAATCTTCTGACGTTAAACTCTGCGTCCAATTAGCCTTGGCTTTCCCGTTACTGCATTTTTTTTTCGCCTTTATATTTGATCTGCTGTCTGTATTGACAGTAAGTCCTATTAACTAGGGGCTGAGCTCCCTTGGCCCCTCTTCTTAATACGATTTATTGGTCTTATTTCTTCTACTTACTTCGTTTCAGAGATGCTATTGCCTGAGCGTAAGCTATGTTCGCTTATACCTTTATTATTTCGTTACAGTTATTCTTGATTACCTAGAACATAATAAGGGTCACCGACTCAACGTTGAAAGACGGACTCGAATAATTCGTATCCTTTTTTATAACTAATGATTGATTAAATCACACTGTTTGAAGATTTTTTTATAGATTGTTTACTGCGAACACGATGCAATTCTTTATTATTTTGCATATTCAATGTAGTAAAAAACAAGGCAGTAAATCTTTACGTGTATATACCCATTTTCGATGTGTAATTCATATCATCTTGAAAATAATGCAAGAAACAAAGGATACATAACAATTAATGGTGATTGCCCCTATTATATAACGTAATGTAATTAGATCTCGTACAAGTAATGATTAGCAAAGTGTACAGTATGTCTGGCTTAAGTTTATGTGTAACCTTCCAAGATTTTAGTTTATTGACTGATTATTGATTGATTCTAAGTTTTCTGATTTGGATTATTTAAGGTTTAATAGATATCACACCATGTATACTTTAGATGCTGTTTAAAAAATTTTCCAGAATTTTTATATCTATGTTATTGATTCATTACCAGCATAAAGTACGTATATTGTGTTGAAAATTAAATTGATCTTTAAATCAACTGTGGTTGACGTATTATATTTTTACATTAAAATTCATATGCTTTCTCAAATCTTTAAATATTCTATCGGTTTCTATGTATGTCTTCATCATGTCTGTCTAGGTAAATTCGCTCTATCAGTCTAACCTTTTTCTGACTTTTTCCTCTAAGAATGTTATCAGAGGATTTTATACCTTTCAATGGAACAATTGATCCATAACATACTGCATAGAGGAAAGGTTCCTCGAATAAAACTGCACTTACAAAGGCCAGATTAAATCATAATCTACGTATTTATATTGCCCTTATTATGTATCTATATATGTGTGTATATATATATTTAAACAGTCACACGCACACACACACACACACACATATATATAATATTATATATATATAACATGTATATATACACACATATATATAGTAGGCTGGCCAGGGCATCAGCCACCCGTTGAGATACTACCACTAGAGAGTTATGTGGTCTTTTAACTGGCCAGACAGTACTACACTGGATCCTTCCCTCTGGTTACGGTTCATTTTCCTTTTGCCTACATATTCACACACCGAATAGTCTGGCCTATTCTTTACATATTCTCCTCTGTCCTCAAACACCTGACAACACTGAGATTACAAAACATTTTCTTCTTACTGCACTGTAATTGTTCAGTGGCCACTTTCCTCTTTGTAAGTGTAGAAGAGACTCTTTAGCTGTGGTGAGCAGCTCTTCTAGGAGAAGGGCACTCCAAAATCAAACCATTGTTCTCTAATCTTGGGTAGTGCCAGAGCCTCTGTACCATGGTCTTCCACTGTCTTGGGTTAGGGGTTCTCTTGCTTGAGGGTACACTCGGGAACACTGTTTTATCATATATCTTATTTCTCTTCCACTTGTTTTGTTAAAGTTTTTATAGTTTCTAAAGTGATATTTATTTTAATATTTTTGCTCTTTTAAAATATTTTATTTTTCCTTGTTTCCTTTCATCACTGAGCTATTTTCCCTGTCGGAGCCCCTGGGCTTATAGCATCCTGCTTTTCCAACTAGGGTTGTAGCTTAGCAAGTAATAATAATAATAATATATATATATAATACATATATATATTTATATATATATATTATACATATATATATATAATATATATACATATATATATATATATATATATATATACATGACATAATTTAATTTTGTTCATGGATTTAGTTAAATTTTGTTCGCCATGTGATGGATTACAGAATTAAATGATGCATAGGCACGTCTTGACTAGGTAAAAACTCAGAATTGGAACTATAAACATCAGCATATTTAGGGGGAACAATGAGGAGGTGATAATGCTGATGTTGAAAGGAAATTAGACATCATTGACCTTTGGGAAACTTGATTGATTGGACGGGGCACAAAATTACTTCACGACAACTACCATCTTATTTATAGTGGAGGGAGAGAAACAAAGCATGGAGTAGGTGTTATTTTGACTGAAGAACTTACTCAAAAATTTTGATATTTTGTATATAAAAATGAAAGAATTTTTAAGCTTTTCACTTGCTTTATGGACACATAAGATAAGTTTTATTCAAGTTTATGCACCTCAGCTAGGCTGGCCCAAGAAGAATAAGAAGAATTCTCTGAAAACCTGTAGAATGAAAAATTTGGATAATACTATAACTCTTAGTGATATGAATAGATACGTAAGCAGTGAAATAGCACAAATGAACAACATTATTGGAGCCTTTGTTATAGGTGATAGAAACAAAGAAGGTGAGAGATCATTATATTTTTGCAATAAAAATGGTCATACAATTATGATACTTACATTAAACATATAAAGTCACTAGTGTATATCGTACAGATGAAATTCTGCTTTGAACAATCATCCTGATAGATCAGTGATATACTGAGCATTGACTAATAATCGGAATCTATTTAAAGACGTAAAGATTATTCTTTCTGTGTCGTGTGACTCGGATCACAGACTCACACTATTACTTGTAAAGTTGAAGCGAAGAAATCCAAAAGTTAGAAGAGCCCAGGCGGTAACAAGATTTTTAGGTGAATAATGGAAGCAAGAGGAATGCCTTGATAATTATAAACAGGCAATTAAAATTGCTGAAGATGACTGGGAGGAAACAGGCAATATAAATGATAATTGGTCATATTTTAAGAATGTCATTTAAGAACTGCAAGAGATATTGTGTTGTGCAACACCACTTATGGAACAAGGTGTAGTCGTAAGTAAAAATCTTGTTGGACTGATGAAATACCGTTAACTTTTGAAGAGAAAATTAAAAGATTCAGAAAATGGATGAAGACACGCCAGGCCAAAGATAGACAATTATAACACAGCAAGGCAGGAGGTGGAAAGGGTAAAGCAAATTTCTAAACAAGAATTATTTGAGCAAATAGGAAAGGATCTAGGAAATTATTTTAATGGTACAAAGAAGCTCGTATATCATATGGTCAAAATTTACAGTAGAGAGTCAAAACCCCATGGGTTGCCAGTAGCGATTAAAAAAAAAAAAAAAAAAAATATATACAGATACAAGGGACATTGGACTTAAATGGAGGAATCATGTTGGAAATCATCTCAACCCACCAGGTTAATATGTTGAGAAATATAAAGTTTACTGCCAGGTGAATGACTGTGATAGGGCTTATTTAAAGATAGATGAACTCCATAATGTTATTGATAAGATGAAAAATGGTAAAGCTCCGGGAGAATAGGGCATACCTGCTAAAATACTAAAGAATTTGAAAGATGCGGGATCTTTTTCATTTCTTTTTGATGTCCCATGCCTCTAGACTTTATGAATGAATACTGGAAAGTAGACTTAGAGATTACGTGAAACAAGTAGAAACAAAAGGAAATTACAAGCAAACGAAATTAGGTTTTTACGTTCGATTAAATAGGTTACAAAACTTGATATATTAAGAAATGATGATATAAAAAATGAATTGGGTATTAATCGTATACTTGATTTGATAGAAAGGGGCCAGCTGCGTTGGTGTGGACATAATGAAAGACTGGATAATCAGAGATATCAAAAACAATATCTAGAATGGGTACCAGATGGAACAAGGACCCTAGGAAGACCAGGGATTAAACGGAGGGATAACATTAAGATGGGAATTAAGAAACGGGGAACATTGGTTTAGGAGTCTGAGGGACAGAAAGTGTATTTGAACCCCGTTGAATAGAGAAAATTCTGCAAACTGAGGCATGACGACTGAAAGGCTATTGGGTTACCTAGCGTCTAGTGAAAAAGTGAGATGAGAATGGAATGTCTTTATAAGTATGAATGACGGTGATTGAAAAAAAAAAATGTAGCTTCGTTTCTGCTTAATCATGAGGTGATATTGAGAAAAGATTCTACAGTAATTGGCTAAAATCAGAATAAACTGTTAACACTTTCGTTTTTGTCATCTCTACCGTTTACCTTCGTTTGTATTATTTTCTCCAAATAATCTACCTTTGTTTAGATTTTTGTTATTCTTTATTGGAGTGTTTTGTTAAGTATAATGGTCAAAGGAGTATAAACAAGCACAATCTCCTTAGTACCTATCCTGCCTAACACTCTCAAAAATGTTCTACCAACTGTGTTTATTTTTCCAATGGTAAACTAATTATGTCACGTAGATATCACTCTTTTGACTTTCAGCGCTCTCTCCCCCTCGAAGCTGAAAGTCAACGAATTGCAGGAAGAAATTTATTTCCGCTTCTAGTAATGCCACTTTGATTTTTCTTAAATTTTAGATACAGTGTTTGTGCGCATGTCCAATTCGTTTTCTTTCCTGCTTCCTACGAATAGCATTTCACGCTCTCTTGTTTGACATGCAGTGAGTATACATGTCCTGCGGACTGTATATTCAAGAGATGAAATTAAAAAATGTCACGTTTTGGTGCTCCCTCCTCGGAAGTTTCAAAGGTTTGTACCGCTGTGAAAACTGTTCTTCCTTCAAATCAGAAGCGCGGAAGTAGAGTTCTTTATTATGACAATTTATTGTTGTAGCTATTGGAATGCAGATTTAGTCTTTTTCATATTTTCAATCGACATGAATGAATTAAGTAGTATTCACTTGTTTTTGGTGTTTTTGATCAAATGTATATCAATTTGACACTTGCTATGAACGTTGTATGAATATTAGGCCTATCCTGTTAGAGTCCTGTTTACCTCACGTGTATCTGAAAATGGCAAATTTGTGCATGAAATATAAGTGCAAGATAAATAATATAGCATATATATATATATATATATATATATATATATACATACATATATATATATGAATATATATGGGAATATATATATATATATATATATATATGTGTGTGTGTGTATATGTATATATATATATATATATACACACACACACACACATATATATATATATATATATATACATGTTACCGTTAGAGTCTATTATCCCGTAATGCATGAAATAACTAAAGACTTCTTGAAATAGCCAAAATTGCCAGTAAATGTGTATAAAAAAGTAAAATTATACAATTCAACCAGCTATATCATGAAATCGCAGACGTTGATCAGGGAGAGTATATAAATTTTTTACTTAATATGTGTTATCCTTATCTCTCTGATCTCTGGCAACCAGCTGAAGTCATAATTCTAATCTAGCCTCTCAGTTGCCGCAAAATGTTATTATTATTATTATTACTATTATTATTATTATTATTATTATTATTATTATTATTATTATTATTATTATTATTATTATTATTACAAGTTAGTTGGAAAAGCAAGATGCCATAAGCCCAAGTTCTGCAACTGGGAAAAAATAGCCCAGTAAGGAATGAAACAATGACATAAATAAAATACAAGAGAGGAAAAACCTATCATAAATGACCCAATAACTCTCTAGTGGTAGTATCTCAACGGGGGCTGGTGCCCTTCCCAACCCATTAACTACTAGTTTTAGTCTGTTGTTTGTCCTTTTCTTTTTTTTTTATAGTTATTCAGTGCAGTTATTATTCTGGTTTTATTTTTTCAATTTATTTCATTCTGAAAATGGAAGATAATAGTCCAAAGTTCTTAACAAAACTGGAGTTTCCGGTTGCTGCCAAATGCTGTTTGGGTGTGCCGTAAAAGCTGGAATTCTAAATTGTGGGTAACTGAAAAGTGTATTGATATCATTGACTACTGAAGAAGATTTGGAGAATACAGTGAGGCACAGTGACGTTAACAGAGTCGACCATAAAACCACTAAATTGAATAATATTTTAAAATGTGCTACATGTGAAATTGAGATAGACAGTTTAACATAATCAACTTCAACTGAAAAACTGGAGAGTGATCTTTGTATAGAGCGGTCCTCAACCAAAAGATCCAGAGAAGAATCCATTTCGTCAGTTGCCTTGAACTAGAAGCATAAAAAATAAAAAAAAATGTGTGATACAAACTTCCTGATGCTATTTGAGACACTGTCGCATCTAGGCACCAGAACTAGACAGAGGGTCAAAACAAAGACTAGGAACGTACTGGCTTGTGTTTTAGAAAAAAAAAAAAAATAGATAAATATTTAAAATCGGGAACCGAAACGGTGTTCTGAAACAGTTGTATGCGGGATCACAACAAGCACTTGGGCTTGGACAAGGTTTCGTTCGCTGCCATTGAACACGAAATTCCCAACCCAAAAGGTGTCTCTAGATCAAAATAGGGATCTTGTGCAACTCAAAATGTCACGAACCTCGTCCTTATTGCGATAAATAAGGTCTGTATCATTTATCATTGACGAAAACCTAATAAAAAAAAATTAATAATAGTCTTTTTATATAGTTTACCTGATCAACGCTCGTTGTATTATGTAATCCCTAGTTATTTCATGAATTATCTAGTTAATTTTTAAACAAAAATGTCTTTTATATACTTCAACTAAAACCTCCAGTTATTTCATGAAATTGCTAGTTATTTCATGCATTAACTGAATTATAGACTTTAACAGTCACACGTGTGTATATCTATCTATCTATCTATCTATCTATCTATCTATATATATATATATATATATATATGTGTGTGTGTGTGTGTGTGTGTGTGCGTGTGTGTGTGTGTATGTGTGTGTGTGTTTGTGTGTGTGTGTGTGTTCTAAAGATTATCATCCATAATATTGTGCAGTTTCAATGCTGATTTCCGCGAAATTAATATACTCACTTCGAAGAAAAAGATACATCATATGAAGGCCTTAATTATCTCGTAGAAAATATGTAACAATTTTAAAACCACTTAATTTTTTTCCGTTATTTATTTACACTGGCTCGCCAAAATCCATTCAGCACAAAAATTTCAATTGGACTCTGTATTAATAACTTTAAATAGAATTTTAAGAATCTCTCTCTCTCTCTCTCTCTCTCTCTCTCTCTCTCTCTCTCTCTCTCTCTCTCTCTCTCTATCCGAATGACATGACTCCATAATGGTCCTTCAAACACAATATGACATATTCTTGAATCTTATGTTGCTTTATGAGGGACAATTTGACTTATTAAGTATAAATATGATTTCTTTTGCAATTTCAGACAAAAAGAATCTATCATGTAGGTCATATGTTTTTTTCAGGTTATTAATAATCTTATTATGGATGTGTAGTATACCTTATAGAACGTAGCCGAAGATTTACATAACAGTATCTACAGTGGGTCTGCGTACACTGGGTGTTATACATATATGGCTGGTCGGCATTTTTTTGGATGGAGTGATACCAGCAGTCAGAATCTGGAATGATGAGTGTGGTTGTTTAGGATTGTGATAAGAAATTGAATTTTGAAAGGGACATTTCTTGTTTAAGTTGACACTGCTTGTTGGAGACCGTTAGAAGCAGAAGATCCTGATTAAAGTGTTTCTGAAATTAACACAAGGAGGAAGTCGACAATAAATATGAGCAACATTAATGCTATGAGATTTTATTGCAAAGTAGAAAGATGAAGTAGTGAATAATGCGTGTTAGTATGAAAGTGAATGAATCAAATACGAATATCTATGTATAAGTAAATATAACAAAATATGGCAAAATGAGAGACAAGCATACCGTAGAATAGGAGAAGTGAGGAAAACAACACAATTCTGTGTAATATTCATAAGATATATTACCTATATCTGGAGGCCAAAATGGGAATTAATGAATGGTTATTTGAACCAGATCTTGGTAATGGACGGGAAGTATGGGTGTGAGTATGGAAAGGAAAATGAATAGATCTGTTTAGATGATGTGTATTACAATTGGTACATGGAGAACACTGACTTCATGTAAGTATGTATTCAATTTGGCGTGATTACAAAGGAGGCAAGTATAACAAATAGCAATAACTAATTATGAAAATCCTTAATGCAAAATAAAAAGGATATAAAATTTTCAGTCACTTTACAGCCTCATATCTCATTTAATTTTAAAACACTGTACTTCATTATACTGATCATTTAGCAATATCGCTCGCTTTTATATGATTGTGGGTAGCATTGAGCCTTATGGTGCATGACAAACTATCTGCATGACAGTGTCAGATATTATTATCAAAATTAGGAATAAGAAATTTAATAGCTCGTAAAAAATAATTAAAAAACTTCTTCATAATTGATTGATTGCCTAAAATTCTTAAAGACTCTCTATAAGCTAATTTTTTGTGCAATTGAGGAAGAAAAGGACCATATTTACTTCGCAAAACTAAGTCTTCTTCACTGGGCTAATTTTCCCTGTTGGGTCCCTTGGACTTATAGTATCCTGCTTTCCCAACAAGGAAAAATAGCCAAGTGAGGAAGATTTACTTTTGAGAAGCATATTTGGTCTTTTTTTTTCCTCAATTGCACAAAAAAATTACTTATAGAGAAAGTCTTTTGAGAATATAATTACACAATTTTGTCAAAACGATTTTGTACAAGTGACGCTTATGGAAGGGCAAGGCAGCAATGTTAGAAGTGTGTGCATGTCTTGCGTTACCTGTTGTATACTAAATTGAGACCTAAATGGAAAGTAAAAATGGAGTTATGGAAGATCATATGCAAGTTGCATACAAAGCTCATTGAACAAAAGTACCAGAGATTGCTATGTAGCTCATGGATGAAAAATTTATTAGATGGAAATATTTTTAACAATTTAGGATGAGCGTCGGCTTCCGAAATATAGGCAGATTATTATTATTATTATTATTATTATTATTATTATTATTATTATTATTATTATTAATAATAATAATAATAATAATAATAATATTTATTATTATTATTATTATTATTATTATTATTATTATTATTATTATTATTATTATTATTATTATTATTATTATTTGTAACTCATCTAATCAGCAGCACAGTTCGTCTTAACATATATTAAATTTTCGTATTTTTCATTTGTAGTTTAGTTTTCACAGCTCCGGATTTCACTTTTCTGGGTGGCTTAACCACATTCGGTCCATGTGCATTTATCATCCTGCTTTACCAATTAGGGTTTCAGGGTGATGATATAGAGAGTAATCTGTAATGTAAGATAGCATATGAATATGTAACGATAGAAAATATAATTTGCTCTCTTTGTCTTACAAACGCAGTGATCATATTGAGGCTCACTCTTAAAGTTTTATATATAGATATGGCGTTTTTGACCCTCTATTCTCTTTGAAAAAGCTGTCATATACAGAAAATGGTTGCATGGCTTTCATCCAGTTCTTTAACATGTTGGGGATAGCTTTGCTATGCTGAAACCTTAACAGATATTTTCCTCGTAGGTAAGTGTATTTCTTTCTTTTTTAAGTTTATGAAAATCGACTTGGTCGAATATAATCAGTTCATTGCTTTATAGCCATCAAGATAGGGCCGAATGAGAAAATGAGAATGATTTAACAATACTTCTGCCCTATTAACCGGTAATGCTTCAATCCTTTCGGACAGCTCTAAATCCACATTTTACTTGTGAAGACGTTAAGAATATGTAGTTCTAGAATTACGGAAAAATACGGAATTGTCCATATTATATACTTTGCATTCAACTTGGTATTCCAACTTATTTTCTGTTTGAGAGAGAGAGAGAGAGAGAGAGAGAGAGAGAGAGAGACGGGTGTGGTACAGACAGGCAAGCCCACTGCTGCATTTGCCGCTGGCTGTAATAATCTCAAACTCGACCAAGTTATGCCAAACTCAAGACGTTAAACGCTTTAGTCAAACATCGAAGCACCTTAGCTAAGTTGGGAACGTGGTTAAAGAGATTATCAAATTGATATCGTTAA
>NC_090725.1:197690032-197710032 GCF_036898095.1 Palaemon carinicauda
CTTAATGACCTCCCATTTAAATCTATCTGCAAATATAATTCTTAGCAAACAACAATAATAACTTCAGATTGATTCCCATTACTTCGGTTGGTGCGTCTGCAGTCGGTGAGGCAGAACCAGGTAAGATGACGCAATTAACAACAGATGATTCAACTAGAAAACTATTAACACACACACAAAGGGTTTATTTGCTTATAATCATTACTTTAACTTTTTTCCTTCGGCTTGGTTTTCTAGATTTTAATGCTACTCATCTGTGTGATTTTGTTTTTCTTTTAGATATCACTAGACCTTCGCGATGTTTATAAAAGAAAAACAGTATAATTTAAATCCACTTGTTTAATCGCCAAATAAAAACTCTATGAATATTGTTTTATACAGAATTCAACTTTCTCACCATAAATTACAGCTCTACAGCATAGTTATAGTGCCGTTTAAGACGAAAATAAATATCAAATCAAATTACGTACTCTGAATTAATTGCTAAAAGCTAACGTTTTCAGATAAGTATCCTTAACAGATAATTGATAGCTCTTCTACTGTGTCATACTAATCAATGAAATGGTTTCGTTCAAAACCGATAAACATAAATCTAAAAAAATTATAACAAAATATAACATTTACTGTTGATCTCTGCTTCAGCGATGAAAAAAATTAGAAACTTAGGCTTACTGGTTTTTCGTCCTACTTTCCTACAATGTCAATTACTGCTGCTGCTATTACTATTAGTACTATTATTGATCATTCCATAATTAACATTATCATTATTTCTGATGTCATAATCATTATCATTATTATTACACTATTCAGTCACCCAACCACTAGGTATATAACTAAAAATTTAGGTTAGCAAAAGCACAATGCAAATTGAAGGAAGTAGGCTTAAGTACTGTATATCCCAAAAATGCGTTCTTCCCACCTTCATTCGTAGAGAAGGTAGCAGAACAGCAAATATCAACAAAGAGATCAATATGCAGATTTCAGAAGACGAACCAAAGTTAAATGAAACGTTACTATCACGTTGCTTAGTTAATTAACACGACCATCCAAATTTGTGGGGTGAAGAAGTTAGACAGGTCAAGGTAGCTTGCACAACCGATCTTTGAGCTTTAAAATGGTGCTCTTAACCTTCTTTAACTAGGTACTAGGCTTCATATTCATTCTCAAAGGGGATGCCTTCCTCTGGGAAATGGTCTGGCCTATCATGATTCACAGAAGCTGTTGATGGAAGGCAACATCAATAAACATATGTATAACGGTCATGACTGTTTATCATAGAAATCAGTCATCCAGGACTTCAATGAGGTAATCATCAACATCTTAGCCGTCATAGGGGTCTATTAACGTGAGCCTAGAATCCTTAGAGAAGTAGAAAAAATGTTGATGGAAGCTAAAAAAATAATAACTATTTATAGTAATCACTATTATAAAGAAAATGCACAAACAGCATCATTTGCCATTAGATTAGCATAAAATAGCAATAACTATCAAGTACTTCCGCTATGCCCAACAGTTATTCAATGTAAGAGATTGGCATATGACCCTATAAACAAAATTAATATTTTACTTATCTTAGGTCAATAGACGATACTTTCATATTGAAAAAATCCACTACAAAGCAATATATATATCACATGGCTATGCTAACATAATAGCAGTTTCAAATTATTTTTACTATAACTATCATTGTATTTGACTATCTTTTTGGTTAATGCACAATCTTTAGAAATGAAAAATGCACTACAAAGTGTAATATATCACTAAGCTATTCAGACATGATGGCAATTTAAAATTGATTTTACTATTATTCCGCACTATATGACCCACATTGAAGCTCTTCTGTATATATGTAATAGTTAGAATAGTAATATTACATGTTTAAAACAAATGACGTAATATGTCATGTTGGTTGGAAGAGCTAACCGTGAGATTTGCTATAGTCATTCAAATTGTAAGCAGGATGTAAGATGCTGAGTTGCCATTCTTTCTTAATGTCAACACATTGTCTCTTCGTGTGAAAGTTTGTGACGTCACCGGATGCAGGTGTCTTCCGATTCCGTCACTTAGCTAAATTAAAGCAAGTATACGATATTTGGGATATCGGTAATTTATTCAGTTCATATCTAAACTTCACCAGAATTGGTCATGTGGACCAACACAGCTTCCTCCAGTGATGGAGATGTTTAACTCAGTTGTTTATTCACAATAAAACTTAAAAACCACTAAGATGTGTTCAGTAAACCATTTAAATACATCTGAAAACAACTCATACTCAAATGTGTGCTTAAGACAGTAGCACACCAATAAATGGTGGCAGCGGTTAAACTCTAAGACAGCGATTAAACTCTAAGAATTAGAGAAATATCTTCAAGACTTCAAAATAAATAGCTGTAAAACCAGAGATATATCTTCAAGACTTCAACATAAAAGCTGTAAAACCAGAGAATGATCTTCAAGACTTCAAAATAAAAGCTGTAATACCTGATAAAGATCTTCAAGAACTCAAAACTATCTACAAGAATCTACAATTTTGATTAAGTCCAACGGAAATGCTAACACCAACATATGTTAGTATACAAAGTGAATCTTCAATCAACATCCTAGGAAACCCAAGGACTGGCGTTCAACTATTGCAAGACATATCCAGGAAGAACTACAAACAACAAGAAACTAGAACGAGACATCGCTAACAAAACATCAAGAGAGAGAGAGAGAGAGAGACGACGAGTCGACTTCATATAAAGCTAAGTACAGAGATTTTGTATTCATTTCAGTTTGGGCAGTGAAGTGTAGTTATCACAAGTCGTTGGTCAATTATTACTGGGGTGAGTGAATTCCTAAACTTTGTTATAAGAAACTCCGAATTCTCATTTTGAATTTTTCTTTCTTTGTGCTAATTCCTTTTTCTTTCAGAAACTCTTGGGGGGAAATGTATTGGGATTAGTAACATTGTTGGGGGAATTTTATTATACATATGCGTTTACGCAGTGGGCGTCTGTACTCATATAGATATTTTGATAGGATTGAAAGGGGTCAAAGAGATAGAAAAAAAAAAAATACAGCAGTCATGGCTCCTCCTGTCAGCCCTACCCCTGGACCTAGTGGTGTAGGCCAGGCTAATCCTCCTCCAATTGTGACGCTTGTAAATGCCAGGTCAGCAATCCTTCCTTTTCAAGGCCGTGTCAACGGATTCTTGCCACAAAATGTGGAGTCATGGATTTCATCCGTTGATGCCCATTTAAATGCCAAACAAATCGTAGATCCTTTTGTACAATTACAAGAAGCTAAAAGTTTTATAGATTTTTCTAAGGGGGATGCGAGTGCGTATTTAAGAGGTGTTTCATTTCAGGAAGCAGTTACTTGGGATGATTTCAAAGTTAGGTTACGCGCGATTTATGGGGGTGAGGAAGCTTTGGATGTAGTGTTAACGTTACGAAATACACTTAATCAAGCCACTATGAATCGGCTTAATGTTGTTGAGAGAGCAGCTCTCATAGCTGATAGGCTTAACGAATATCAGGACATTTTAGGTAATTCCACTTGGGTTACTAACGATAATATCTCCGTGAAAGATTTTTTACGATTAATGTATTTAACTTGCATGACACTTATGTTGCCTGAAGCTTTAGTGCGGTGCTTTGATAAGAAGTTAATGCCTGCAAGTACGGAATTGGATGTCTATAAACAGATAAAGAAACACATGTCCAAGTGTCCAGATCTCGATCCCGTGTTAACTCAAGTTTTTGCTAAGAATGAAACAAAACCACAAACAGTGAACGTAATTAATAATCCAGTAGCGGGAGTGACGTGTTACAACTGCAAACGTCAAGGTCACATAAGCGCAGACTGTAGAACGAAATTTTGTTCAGTTCACAACACAGGATCACATTCTTATAGTCAATGTTACGCGCGTAAGACACAACAATATCCTAGAAATACACAGTCAATTCCACAGTCAGTTCCATATGGAAATAAAAAGAAAAATCCTCATTTTAACAATAAAAAGAAACAACAAAATGTCAATGCAGTTCAGAGTCCGAAACAAACAAACACTTCTTCAAATATCGCTGAGCCTGGGCCGTCAAACCAGACCTCGCAAAGTCAGCCTAATTTTCAGAATGTGCAGAGCAAAGCAAATACCACATAGTTAACTCTAGAGGGGAAGAGAGTGATGTTGGGTCAAGGTCATTTATGTCAACATCAATAGTATTGAATAATCAATTTAATGTTTTATCAGATAATTGTGAGACAATAGATTTTCCTATGAAACACACGGCCGAATTAAGTAAGACAGTGCATGCTCCCGTAGATTTGCAACGAATTCATACAATAATAAGCCAAAATGAGTTACGGCCAACCTTATATGCTGTAAATTTAGAACACAAATCCTTTACGTTATTTTTTGACTCTGGTAGTCCACGTAATATTATGGATTTGAAGACGCATCATTTGTTGTTTTCGAACTTTCCGATTGAAAAATCAGGAATTAGACTTTCAGGTATAGGAAATAATGAATTAAACGTCATAGGCATAACTCATGTTCAGTTCAGAGTCGGTAATCGCACGTTTGCCGATACATTTGTTGTTGTGAAAAACATTAATATGTATCCAGCTGTAATTATAGGATACCCATCTATGGGAAATCAAAACATTATCTTAGCTCCTGCAAAGCACGGCGTGTATATCAAAGGGAAATTCTATAAGTCTTCTAATACTTTAAAGTCAGTTTTGGATAAAAAGGAGACGACAAATGTAACCGTAACGTACGTTGAAGAACCAATAACTTGTCTCACTAATAAAGAAATAATATACGCGACCCAGCAGAATTCTCGTTCACCCGTAATATCATCTTGCACGCAATATATCGAACCAAACATACCTTCGAATTTAATAGTGCAAATAAAGAAAACACTACCGGGATCTGAAATATTAATCCTTTCCGATACTTTGAAAACCAACGGATTGTCTGTCACACAAGCTATTTATACAGTAGGCTCACATCAGCAATGTAATATCGAAGTCTGTAATCATTTAAATAACACTTTAGTAATTCACAAAAATCAACATATCTTGGATGTAGAAGTTTATAAACATCGTATTCTTACCGTTGCTGAAATCAATCACTCTCAATCAGTTGCGGATGAATCCCTTTTACGATCTATTAAAAATAAAATCAGTAAGGACATTCAAGACGAAGAAATTCAGCAGAAAATTTTTGAACTTTTAAATAAATATACAGATGTCTTTTCCACTACGGATGGATCCTTAGGAAAAACAGATGTGATCGAGCATCAAATAAGGTTAAAAGACAAACAGAAAATTATATATGTACCCTCGTACAGACTCCCTATGAAATTCCAGAATGAAATAAACGATGAAGTAGGTAAAATGTTAGAGGAAGGAGTCATTAGAAAATCAAATAGCCCTTATAATTTTCCTTTAATAGTTGTACCGAAAAAAGATCGAACATGGCGTATCTGCGTCGACTTTCGTCGTCTAAACGAGGAAACGATCCCTGATCGATTCCCAGTGCCATGTACTGACGATATTTTGTCTTTGTTAGGTCAGAATAGATATTTTACCAGTTTGGACTTACTTAAAGGCTTTCACCAGATATCATTAGAAGAAGATAGTATCCCATACACAGCCTTCAGCACAGCCAGGGGACATTATGAATTTTTACGGATGCCTTTTGGTTTACGTTGTGCTCCTATAACATTTACAAGAATGATTAACATAGTGTTTGGAGACTTGTTAGGGGATATATTGCATGCTTATATGGATGATCTTGTAATCTTTTCCAACACCTTAGAGGAACATCTACGTAAGTTAGAACTAGTACTACAGAGATTAAAACAACATAACTTAAGGGTAAAGATTAGTAAGTGTGAATTTTTCAAAACAGAATTAATATATTTGGGTTTCATGGTGTCAAGCCAAGGTCTTAAAGTAGTCCATGATAAGGTGTCGGCTATACGTAATTTTCCCATACCTACTAATGTCAAGGGAATACAGCAATTTCTGGGTTGTAGTGGATATTACAGGCGTTTTATACGCAACTATTCAATAATAGCCGCTCCTTTAACTGATCTTACGAAGAAGGGCGTAGATTTCATATGGTCTGAGCAACATCAACAGGCGTTTAATACTTTGAAAGATGAACTGTGTAGTTCTCCTATCTTAAAATTTCCTGACTTCGGTAAGGAATTCTTCATTGCAACAGACGCCTCAGACTTAGGAGTAGGAGGGGTATTGCTTCAGCAATATGATAAACAGTTTTTCCCGATAGCTTTCTATTCTCGAAAATTGAGAACTTCCGAAAGTAAGTATGCAGTAATAGACAAGGAAGGACTAGCTATTGTTAATTCGCTAGTGCATTTTAAGTTCATAATTTACGGTTATCCCGTTAAGGTTCTTACTGACCATAAACCACTAACAGAGTTCTTTAAAGGCTTCAATCACAGCCCTAAACGAACTCGGTGGCATTTAATCATTCAAGATTTTGGCGCAAGAATCGGGTATTTACCTGGGAAAGCAAATATCATTGCGGATGCATTATCACGCAACCCCGTGTCATCTTGTACGGAGTCTTTAGCTGAATTAATAGATATATCAACATCCATGCCTATTGTAAAAACAATATCTGAACAAGAAGATTTAGGCTGGAGTGCTGAATTGTTACAGACTGAGCAAAGAAAAGATCAGAAAATAGAAACAATTATAAATGCTTTGAAAGGCAATCATAAAGAAAAGGAATATATAAAGTATAAGCAGCAGAATTATGTAATCAAAGATAATATTCTGTGTAGGACTGTGACAAGGAAAACCCGCAATACACCACATGTAACTAACGACCAGGTAGTAGTACCAAACTCACTTGTTTCCACTGTCCTGAATTGGTTGCATTCAAATCCATTACATGGACACCCTGGGTTCTCATTAATGTCACAGAAAGCCAAATCATTGTTTTATTGGCATACAATGCTTACAGATATAAAAAGACACATAGCTAATTGTCGCACATGTCAGGAAAACAAAGGGCATACGAAAACACCTGTCAGCCTAGGAGCTTATCCTGTTCCCAATCAACCCTTTGAAAGAATACATTTAGATTTGTTAACAGGATTTTACGAGTCAGACAGAGGAAATAAGCACCTCTTAGTAATTATAGATGCTTTAACTCGATATACAGAACTAATAGCGCTTAAAACTAAAACTGCGATTGAATGCGCTAGGAAGTTTTACGAGTGTTACATTTGTAAACATGGAATTCCACACATGATAATCTCAGACTCGGGTGGTGAATTTAATAATCACTTTCTTACCTCATTGTGTGAATTCCTCAACATAAAGAAGATCAATACCATGATATATCACCCAGAGTCGAATGGGCTAGTGGAAAGAGCAAATAGGAAGATATTAAATATATTAAGGGTAACACTAGGGGGATCAGACCCCAACTGGGATATTGCAATACCGGCGGCACTGAGTACTCTGAATCATTCATATCATATATCAATTAAAATCCCACCGCTGCCACCATTTATTCAAATCCATAATATTACGTGGACTACCAGAGTCAAAAAATAACGTAAAGGATTTGTGTTCTAAATTTACAGCATATAAGGTTGGCCGTAACTCATTTTGGCTTATTATTGTATGAATTCGTTGCAAATCTACGGGAGCATGCACTGTCTTACTTAATTCGGCCGTGTGTTTCATAGGAAAATCTATTGTCTCACAATTATCTGATAAAACATTAAATTGATTATTCAATACTATTGATGTTGACATAAATGACCTTGACCCAACATCACTCTCTTCCCCTCTAGAGTTAACTATGTGGTATTTGCTTTGCTCTGCACATTCTGAAAATTAGGCTGACTTTGCGAGGTCTGGTTTGACGGCCCAGGCTCAGCGATATTTGAAGAAGTGTTTGTTTGTTTCGGACTCTGAACTGCATTTAACATTTTGGAAACATTAACGGCCAATAGGTTTAGAATTCAAAACGTAGCCCAACCCACGGATGAGAGAATAGTACCATTGTCTCACATAAGAAATTAAAAAGAAGTGAGGAAAAATTTTAATTTTTGTGACTAAAAGTTTTCTTTTTAATACAGGAGTAATTACATATGTTTTTTTCTCGTTACAGGTTTCCAAGATGAATTTTTTGTTGTTGGGAGTGATATTGTTCGCTCAGACATTTTTTTCGTATGGGATGAGTTCTAAGACTAAGAATATATATTTTAAATATGGCAATATAGTTGAAAGACAAGAAGACATTTTTATTACATCAACCAACGTAATTGTCGAAGTGCATATGCAAGCAATTTTTCTTCAAGAGAATGATGTCACTAGCTTAAGAACCGCCATTTCAAGGTTTTCTGCATTATTGGATGAGTTGCATAGGAGACATTTTCATTTGACTACTAAGAGTTTGCTTGGATCAACATTAAAAGTTGCAGAGATGCTATCTGATGACTTGAAAAATAAGACTGGAGAGACAGGATCTTTGGCTTATGACCTTTTGATGTGGACTGTAGGACACAAACAAAAAGAAAGACGGAATCCGTTCATTTATGCTGCATTAAGCATCTTTGGGTCTGTTGCAAGTTTAGGTTTAGGACTTTCCAATCGTCTTAAAATTAGTAATCAAAATAAGAAAATTGAGTTCTTGACTCATAAAGATGAATTGATTATGTCAGAACTAAGGGATCAGTTAGCTTCAATCAATAAAATTATGGATTTGTTAAATGAACATTCAGATAATATCGTTCAAATTATGGAAGTACAGGATTTGTTAGCAACATTAACGTATTATGATTCAAAGATAGATCACATACATAACAGAATTGCACATTTCATTGAGAAATCCAAGGATTATGTAGAAGCTATCACGTTAGCAACTAAAGGTGTATTGTCGCCCCATTTGTTGCCTATACGTTACTTAAAATTAGTTCTGGAGAACGGAAGGGATAAACTAGGCTATGTTCCTTTGTTAGACGAACATAGGTTAGAATTTTATTACAGCCTAATTACAGTAAACGTAGATAATAACAAGATTAGGATTACAATTCCCTTTGATTCTTCTGATGCCTGGCAATCTTACAGGATATCACCATTTCCGACTTTCATGACGAATCACTCAAATCCAGTAATATCCAGTTTGACAGGACACGTATTGATTTCCCCAGACAAGGAAACATATACGGTCATTAAAGACTTAAATCAATTAACTCACTGTTCAGACGCAATGGATAGAAAAATATGTACAGCTGACTCATTTGAATTCCGTAAAAACTTGATGGATTCATGCGAGTTAGGTATAGTGCTAGACGGTGCTCTCTCCCATACAAGTGAAAATTGTCTGGATAAGCTTTATCCCTTTGACAATAAAGAATTCAATTGCAGACTAAATAATGGCTCGTGGATACGATACGACAAGGACGGCTTCAATGTATCATGCCCTGACGGATCCACATCCTTCAACAACATCTTCGTCGCAGCAGATGGCTGTATCGGGACTTCCCCGAATTCCATGGTGACTGGCCTACGGACAATCATCAGAGAACGAGCTTACTTCGCGAACTTCACGTGGACCTCTACAATGCCCGCACTTCCTCTCCCCTACAACGGAAGTGTGGCAAAGCGCTTGATGAAACTTACCGAAAAGGACCACCTGTCACCGACTTACAAAGAGATACTTCACCCTATATTACTGGCTAGTTTTTGTGTAACAGTGATAATTTTTATCGCCGTGAACATCCTTGTTTGGCGTAGGTTACGGCACAGCAAGCAGCTACAAAGGAACGAGTTGAATAGCCCTGACAATACCCCCTACCTGATCCAATTCAAAGCTGTATGAGTGGCCACCTCATTCGCTAAGGGAGTAATTTGTCAGGATGATGTTTGTATGAAAAGCTGATTAGTACGCTAGTAATATGTAATTAAAGAAATTCTCTACATTTGCATTGTTAAAAATACATTTAAAATAACATTTAAAAAAATAAATAAAATAAAAAAGGATATAAATCATTTTTTTCTCTCGGCATCTAATAAAAATATATAAGCCGGAATGTTAAAAAAGAAAAGAGAAAAAAAAAAAAATATAAGATATATAACAGAATCTATGGGCATCTAATAAAATGTATCAGCCCTATATATAAATATACATATATATGTACGAAACCGTGGTACGTGTACGTACCAGGAATTCGTATTTGTGCACTAAAAATTGAGTATCTTGTTTCTGACAAAGGTAACAATTATTCTTTATCAAGTTACCGAATCATTCGTAAGTCAGAATTTATTTTGTTTTTTGGTACCATGTAATCATTTGCTAGCAATGTACCATATATATGATCTTGGTTTTATCATGCATTTTTCTTTTTGCTTTGGTAATATCTTTTTTGTATGCATTATTGTTATTATTTTTTGATGTGCCTATTTGGACATTCGTCCTCAGTTGGATATAGCTAATGTTAAACAATGAATAATACGTATGTCCAGTCACACCTAATAACCATGTTTCGGCTTGTTGTTAAATTTTTGTAAAAAAAAAAAAAATTGAGATAGCTGGCCGAGCTTATGTAATAGTTAGAATAGTAATATTACATGTTTAAAACAAATGACGTAATATGTCATGTTGGTTGGAAGAGCTAACCGTGAGATTTGCTATAGTCATTCAAATTGTAAGCAGGATGTAAGATGCTGAGTTGCCATTCATTCTTAATGTCAACACATTGTCTCTTCGTGTGAAAGTTTGTGACGTCACCGGATGCAGGTGTCTTCCGATTCCGTCACTTAGCTAAATTAAAGCAAGTATACGATATTTGGGATATCGGTAATTTATTCAGTTCATATCTAAACTTCACCAGAATTGGTCATGTGGACCAACACAGCTTCCTCCAGTGATGGAGATGTTTAACTCAGTTGTTTATTCACAATAAAACTTAAAAACCACTAAGATGTGTTCAGTAAACCATTTAAATACATCTGAAAACAACTCATACTCAAATGTGTGCTTAAGACAGTAGCACACCAATATATACAAAGTGACCACTTTTCTGATTTATGTTATTAAATGATACTTTCATAATGAAACATGCACGAAAAAGCACTATACATTATACCACTAGGCTACACTAACATACTACTAACATTTGACCTATAAGCGTAAATAATTCAATATAATCATGCACTATGTTGGCCATATTGAAAGACACATGTTCCCCTGTAGTCTCTGCAGCTGAGTCTTTCCATATCTAGCAGTCTGGGCGGCAAAGACCTTCAAGGACTAGTGTGGTTTCTCTCAGTTTGGAAACAAATCCCCTGTGGGATATTGACCACGTATATGAATTTTGTTTTACCAGTTTCCTTCAACAACGTACATATTTCTATTATATCAACAGAAAAAAAATAATTTACCTATAATATATAAAAATGTTTGAGGCACTAATGGTGGTTTAGAGTGGCACAGAACAAGAGGGATTCTTGGCAGATGCTGGTGCTGGAAGGATTTAATAGACACCTACTTGTTAAACCTTTTTTTTCCAACCATGTGCGAACACTAGTAAGCTCTAATTGGCTGAGCACATAACTTGAAGTGTGTTTCTATTGAACTGGAACCATATGACATGATGTACGTCAAAAAAAAAATATATGTGTTCATTAAGCTGTGAATATATCACTATATTGCGAAAAAGAAGATCAAGTAAAAATGGTTTACTGGTTCACATTATGATTGGTTCCTAAATGGTAAACGTGCTGTAAGGAAATGGTAGCGTTACTAAATTCTGCAAAACTATTTGAATATTCAAACAATCTTTAACGGCATAAATGAACCGTGCGTGAAATTCTAGATATCATTTTGAATATACGCACAGACTCAAGGAATCGTTATGAATAATTATGGCTACTAAAGAACCTTCAATTTTAGTTAAGCTATACAAAAAGCTAAAAGCAAAAATTATAGAGATAAATTGATGGGAAAATAAGTACTTAAGTGATGTAAGTACAGAAGGACATTTTCGTAATCAGAAGAATTAATTTTATCTTTTATACTTGATGTTCAAACTATATATGGAATATATTTAGAAATATGAGTATGAAGAAAATCAGGCCCAGCCATGCATTCATATATATATATATATATATATATATATATATATATATATATATATATATATATATATATATATATATATATATATATATATATATAGATATATATAGATATATATATATATATATATATATATATATATATATATATATAGATATATATATATATATATATATATCTATATATATATATATATATATATATATATATATATATATATATATATATATATATATATATATATATATACACGCACACACACACATATATAAATATATATATATATATATATATATATATATATATATATATATATATATATATATATACACGCACACACACACACACACACACACATATATATATATATATATATATATATATATATATATATATATATATCGCCAAGCTAGGATTTATAAAAGAGAAATGACAATTCATCAAGAAAAAAAAAGGAAAGGCATGTAGCGGCAGGTGAGTTTTATTAGAGATAAAAGATGCCATTCTAAAAGAAAAAAAATATAAAATGGGGAAAATTCTAGAGAAAAAATACGGAGTATTTTTCAGTGTAGCGAAAATAAAACAGAGATATAAAAGCCAACAGGAAAAAATAATAACATGATTGTAAACAAAGAGGGTGAAGTCACCACCAACAGTGGCGAAAACCCCTGAATCAATAGAAAATTCAGGGAAACCAAATAGAATTAGTTTCTTTCTTTATCACATTTAACATATAACGATAACACACTTATGAAATATTTTTGCCTAGATAATAAAAAAGGGGAAAAAATATTACTTGAATTAAACCTGAGACTCTTTACAACCTTTTTAGTTATAGTAAGTCCTACACGTACGTAGTAAAGGAAAATGGTACGGAGCATAGGTCGAAATGAAAAAAAAAATATATTAAATTATTATCAGTGAAGCTATTTTCAAAGCTAATAGCGAGTGGATGGCCAACAAAAGTCGTTATTAGCCTGCAAATCTACTTTCTAAGAATAATATAATGAACAATACTATTATTTTCACTAAATATGCTAATTACAAAATTATCCACAATTCGTCCCTTGTATTTGGAATTTAATTAGTATAGATTTCTATCCAACAAAAATCATCATTAAACCAAAGTTCAACTGAACTCATAGAATTGTTTAAATCTCCTATTAGAAATAGAGAATTGGCATAGCCATAACTGAAAATTTCTAATGAGAGCTATGCTATGCCTAACAGTTTGAATTTTTCCAAATGTTTCATCTGCTAAATGATGTATGATTTAAAGCATTATGATATTGGCTTTTGTGCATTCTTTTCATACTTGAACAGGGAGGCCAAGGACTTATTTCAAGGTTTCACCAAACAAGGACTGTAAAAGACAGAGAATTTCCCATTCTGGATGTGAGTAGTTTGTCGCCGTGAAACCTGGTGTGAATAACGAGGACGGTTGCCTGGACCGGACATACAATCAAACAGTTTCTGATAATACCCATGAAATAATAAATGGGTGCAAATTTTACAACAAAGTAGATATGTATATAGGATGGAAAAAATATTTTGATTAGTCATTGGATGTGAACACTTTAATATTTGTGGCGAATATCCTGTTAAATTATAACAAAATCCTTTGACCTTTTGCAGATAAGTTCCACTAAGATGAGACATATGATCATAGTAGAATGCAGCAGGAGAAATTTTTAGACCACATTCTTAGAAGCCGACTTAGCCAGGCTCTAATAAATTACTTTTATACATAAAATACCGAAAGACAATGGAATTTAAATTCCAAACTACATCCCAGTGCTGTGAAGCATTCATAAAAGAAATATTATTTGCCCTACTGACATTAATCAAGCATTGGAATCTTACTTCTGATAAAAAGGGATGAAAAAAAAGGTCATCAAAAAAGTAAGGAAACTGTATATTTTAGAAATGTCACTGATAAAGGAAGGGATTGAATAAAAATCTCTGCAAGAAACACCAAAGAAGATAAGGAACTGGATTGGTGTAACTCCGTCAGATACTGTAGCCTTCCAGTGGATTACCAACAAATTTTAATTGCTTCAAAGGCTGAAGTTGGAAAGCCTTGAACACGAATTTAATCTAATTTGACCTTATTACTTTAAAGATAATAAGTAGGATGATATAAGATTCTCCAAATTACCTAACTGAAAATAACTAAACGGGAATGAAATTCTAATAGTAGATCGCAAATTACACGTTCCTTTAGAACATCATAAGGAGTTAGCAACAAAGCCGTAGCATTTTCAACGTTTTAAGATGAGATTTGATTAGCGTTTAAAACTATTTTCCTATCGTTGGTATAAGAAAGACCTGGTATATTATGTGGACTGGGAATATGTTGAATAAGTGATGAATTTAAAGATACAAGGTAATAAAAACATTAGGAATGATCCATAACAATGGAAAACATACAGAAGCAGGAACGTCTAAAATCTCCTTAAAAACATTGGAGGGATTCTCCCATTTACAGAGATTCAAGAACTATGAATTTTTTGTCAGCAGAAGAGAATAAAAGACATATGGTTGCTTATTGGTTGAGGGAAAGGGCTACCTGCAGAAAATCACAAAAAAAAAAAAATAAAATAAAAAAAAAATTAATAAAAGTAATTATAATCCAAAAAGCATATTTTTTTTATAAAGGAAGAAAAATGCATTTCCACGTAGATTGAGGAGAGGAAGAAAGTCAGATTTTCTGAAGACAACTAAATTGCATGAAAAAAAGAAATAATAACTTTCAGGAAAGAAGAAACGGAATTATTTTACGAGTAAGATTTTGGTTCTGAAAAAGAAAATGTTCAACATATATTATGGATATTTGAAACTGGAAAAGTATAAGAAACTAATACCCTCCAAATAGCCTAGATCAGTGTTGGAAGAAAGACAATAGGGGTAAATTAGTAAGAGCAGTTAATTACTAAAGGACTTGTTAACGATTTTAGAATATTTCACTTCTTGATAACAAGCGATAGGAAAACGCACATCTAAGGCTAAATAGCTCTTGATCCTTTTACTCCTTCTTAAGTTTCATTAATATTAAGTAGCTGCAGTACGTATCCATATATTAATTTCATAAAGATTTTTTTTTTTTTTTTTTGGGGGGGGGGGTTTATTCTGCCTTTTGATAACTCCTTATAAAAATATTGGGTTTTAAATTACCTAATTTAATTTTATATAAACCAGGAATTGTAAATTTAGGCATATCTTTTACTATTTCAACACACTTTACTACTGCTAATGTTCTATATTTTCGATCGATAGTAGGGTTACATCTAATCAATTCATGCTAGATAACTTTTCTATTGTTTTGCCTGTGGTGGTTTAGTGGAGTACCCAGTAAAGGATCAACCGATGGGCATTACACTATATCCATGTATATGATAATCATTTATTGTTCATATTATAATAAAAAAGGGCATATACATACTATCACAGGAATACCACGCTTTACATATCTGAAGTTATATTGGATATATAATACCAAGATTAATAGAAGATTCCTGCTAAGATACATTGTTCCTATTACTAATTTTTATGAAAAAAATTTGCTTGGACCTTAGCAAAAATAAAAGTTCTTTTACATCTAAAAAAATAAATAAAAACACTACACATTTCATGTAAAGAAAAAAGAAATAGAAAAACAAAATTATTCTTAACTGGCAGGCTGCATCAACTACAAATTTTCTATGATTTTGTCTACGGCACTCTCTAATTTCAGATGAAATACAATAAATACCCAGCTTGCATTCTACAGTATATATCTAATATATTTTCGAAACTTTCTAGACTTGAAATAAAACCAGGATTTATACACATAGCCTGATAATCGAACTAACAGCAAATGACTGACATCCTATCTTTGACCATTGTTACGTCTTTATCCTGAATCTGGATGTTACCAATCTCACGAGATCCTTAAATGTTCCAAGACACAGTTACAAGTCCATGTTTCCTCAAACACAAACATGCAGCAATATATAATTCAACAGGCAGCTGTGAAAATTGTACTGCTTCAATTTAATGCTACTTGCATGAATACGACTTCTTTTTTTAGTGTAATAACAAGTATAACCAACTAATTCGTAGTTATACAATTATTGACATTTGTAAGGTTTAAAAGTTTTCTGTGTGCCTTTGTGAGTTATATATATATATATATATATATATATATATATATATATATATATATATATATATATATATATATATATATATATATATATATATATATATTTATATATATATATATATATATATATATATATATATATATATATATATATATTCACACAAACGCCGATAACAGAAGCAGATGTTTATAGTCAACTCCAGGAAAAAGGCCTCACTTACATATCAATTCATGTCTATATTTTGGCCAGTTTTCATCATCACGATGGCCTTTGCAGATTAGTGAGGGTGGTAGATTTTCATTTGATCGCTCACAGCAAACCAACTTAGTATGGTTGACCCTGACTAATACAGCTTTGCTGATCATGGCGACACACAAACCCTTTCACCAAGTTAAGGTATCCTCTCTGTCTATATATATATATATATATATATATATATATATATATATATATATATATATATATATATATATATATATATATATATATATATATATTATATATATATATATATATATATATATATATATATATATATATATATATATATATATATATATATGCGTAAAAATCACAGGAAAACGTGATGCTCAGATGCAGAAGAACCACAGGGAAAATGAAAATACGAAATATACGCTTAAGTCCTGACTAGTTTCGTGATACTTCTTCAGAGGACTGATTTATTGAGAGTGGTTTCTTTACATTTTTATAGGGAAAGCAAACGTATGAACATACATATAGAGATTTAGAGAACAATGACACTCCCTTACCAGCTACCTGGGCTTGGGTCAGGTGTTAAGTGGGCAGAGTCCCCAAGCTCATTAGACACCTGCCAAAAAGGGTCATTTCTAGTGGCGGGTAAATTCTAGTTTTTTTAACTTTCAGTACAGTTTATTTATATGAAAACACGGTAGCCTTATCTATATAAATACATAAGCAAAACATACACATACATACATATGTATATGCATACATATACACATACATATCCATATATACATATATACACACATACATATATATACACATACATATATATATATATATATATATATATATATATATATATATATATATATATATATATATATATATATATATATATATATATATATATAGACACATACATACATATATATATATACATATGTATATATACATTTATATACATACAACATTAATATCATAAACATATAATCATGTATATATCAATACTTATATCTAGCATAACACTATATAGTGCCAATATACTTATGCATACTATATAAAATAATTGTACCCTTAAATGAATGGTAGCTTAGGTCTAAATATTAATTTCACAGCGACGTTAATTATTCACAATACATTCAATTCTACATTAAGTGGTTAATGTTTTTTTATATAGCTTACAAATCTCTTTACATATAAAGGCGTCGAGTTTATACATTCCATGACCAATATTCAAGTTGTTTTCAAAGGTTTCTTTTATGAAACTGGACTCTATGATGTTTCTTTCCACTAATTTATTTGAATTAACCAATTTCTTTTCACCTGACCAATTAATAGTGTGATTTTTATCTCTAACGTGAGCAAAGAGTGCATTATTATCTTGAGCATACCTGACACTTTTCTTATGTTGTTCAATTCTCTTTTCTAGGGCTTTACCAGTTTGACCAATATAGTATTTTTCACAAGCATTGCATGGAATACGATATACACATCCCTTGGTAATGTCAGGAGAATTCTTTATTAAGGCTGTTTTTATTGTATTTTTACTCTTAAATGCTACATTTACATTGAAGTTTTTCAACAGTTGGGGAATTTCTTTAAAAGAATTACAATAAGGTAGTACAAGTAAATTTTGTGTGTTGTAGTTTTTTCTGTTATCATTACCGAAAAAAAAGTCTTTTTTGCTGTTCTTAGGGCATCATCTAACACAATTTCAGGATACTTTAGTTTTTTACCTATTGCTCTAATCCCATTTATTTCGTCATCAATATATTCAGGTCTGCAGACTCGAAATGCTCTTAAAAACATAGAAGTAAATACAGATTTCTTAACTTTGTTGCCTTGGTTCGAGTAGTAATGGACATATGCCGAGATATTCGTTGGCTTTCTGTATACACTAAACTTGAGACTATTGTTACATCTATGTATGCGATAGTCCAAAAAAGGTAGGGTACAATTATTCTCCAGCTCCATAGTGAAATTTATTGATGCTACCAAACTATTCAATCTAAGAAAAAAGTTATCTAAATTTTTATTTCCTGGCCACACAGGTATTATGTCGTCAATATATCGAAACCACTTTTACATTATTAAGTATGATGTTATTTAAGATTCTGCTTTATAAAAATTCCATATATAGATTGCTCAATACTGGGGATAAAGGGTTTCCCATAGCCATACCAAATGTTTGTGCATAAAATCTCCCATTGAGTTCAAATTTACAATCTTTTATACATAGTTTAATTAATTCTATTAAAGTGTGTTTGGAGAATGGTAGATTCAATTGTCTATTAACTAAGGTTTCAGATAAAAATTCCAACATGTCATCAATAGGTACTTTAGTGAATAGTGAGACTACATTAAAACTGACAAGCCTACAGGTACTGTTAATCTTTACTTCATTCAGTTTGTTAATCAAGTCTACATTATTTTTTATATTTGAATATGAAATGGTGCCAACTAAAGGATTGAGGATATTCACAAGGTACTTAGATAATTTATATGCTGCTGAACCTACAGAGCTAATTATTGGCCTAGCTGGATAATTTGGCTTATGAGTTTTAATAGTTCCATACATATATGGCAATGTTGGTGATATTGTACAAACCTTTTTTATCAGATCTTCATTCCCTTTTAGTAACTCTTTCACTTTTTTGTTGTAATTACTATTCACAAACTCAATTGGATTTTTTCTTAATTCCATGTTTGTGTTTTCATCACTCAAGAAGTTTTCCATTTTTTCTATATAATCATTTTTATTCAAGATTACCAGTGCTCCAGATTTATCGGCTTTTGTCAGATTAATATTTCTATCTTGCTTCAATTCGGCAATTGCTCTCTTGAATCTTTTTGGGCAATTTGGAACCACTGTTTTTTTCATATTGCTGTATATAATACCCTTAATCATATTTACTTCTTCTACAGAAATATCACTGAATTTTTCCTGGTTACACACTCCATTTGTAATTTCTACACTATTCACTGCACTTGATGACATCGAAAAATTTAAACCGTATCCCAAGGCACACTTCACATTTTTATCTAGAATTTTATTTGACAGATTAACCACACATTCTGGATTAACGTTTGCAGTCCACGGGCTACTTTCTATCAATGCATTGAGTTTCGTGTTATGCTTTTGTTTGAGTTTTCTATACACTTTCTCGTTCATTTCTTCATAGCAGAAACCTCGAAGTGGGTCTTTCCAATCCGTTGGTATTGAGTCTTCAAAAGCCGATAAATCTGGAGCACTGGTAATCTTGAATAAAAATGGACTGTCGCATACATAGATGTAACAATAGTATCAAGTTTAGTGTATACAGAAAGCCAACGAATATCTCGGCATATGTCCATTACTACTCAAACCAAGGCAACAAATTTAAGAAATCTGTATTTACTTCTATGTTTTTAAGAGCATTTCGAGTCTGCAGCCCTGAATATATTGATGATGAAATGAATGGGATTAGAGCAATAGGTAAAAACTAAAGTATCCTGAAATTGTGTTAGATGATGCCCTAAGAACA